>NW_015114636.1:0-18137 GCF_001443285.1 Poecilia latipinna
AATTAGAAAAAGTCAATTTCCTTTTCCATAAACTAAACATCAAATCTCAAACGCACATCAATAACCAGATTAAATTGCTTTGATACATTTTTTTACAAGCCTGCCAATGCAGAAAAAGGAATAAAACCCAATCAGCACCAACGTTCGAACCATGATTTAGATGCTGTGCAGTCAGCTGGCAACAATTTTTATTTCTCCAGTGATTTAGCAAAAGAGCAGAGCTAGTAAATACCTTCTCCTTGATTAATACTCTGGCAAGCCACTTTGACTTATAAGAAGGAACACTGACAGCACACTGCAGACATAAAAATCAGAGAAGATTGCTTTGCTGCCAAATGAAGCTGGCAACCACCAAAGACATAAAAAAAAAAAAAAATCTTCAGTTCTGGGGTCAAAAGCAAATGAAACCCTGAACCACAAGCAGCCAATGAGGCCATTTTATTGTGCAGTTGATGCACATCTGCAGCAAAGCATTAGCATAGTAATGAAGGTGCTAATGAACAAAGAGCTAAAGGAGAGCCTAAGAGAATGAGCTATTGAGTGATTGGAAAGACTGTAAGCCTCTACATGCATGATTAGTGTGTGTAAATGATTGGCTTCTATAATGAGCTGGAAAGTAACACACAGTGCCTTTTAATAATAAGTCTGTCACGGTCAATTTCATTTACAATCTTTTGGTTTCATTGCTATAGACGAACAAAAACGTCCTGCCAACTCCCAGCAATATTTAATGCTAATTTTAAATAAGTAAATAACTTTTTACGAAGCAGATCTGAAATTTTCCAGGAGCTCCAGCTCAACAACTGACTCACTCGATCAGCCAAGAGCGTTTTTTGTTGCGGCTATGTTGTCGGGAAATGCTGAGTTAAGCTAGCCGGGGTTCAGATGAAACATTTTGACAAATGTCCAACAACAAACCCAATTATTTTCTAACATCCAAATCGTCAGTCTAAAAAGGGCAGACGCAACAGAAAGGTTTCGTGTAGCCTTGTGTGCCAATGACTCTATAAAGTCTGAATGCAGATAGGAACCCTACAGATTGATTTCTCCACGAAAACTTTCACTTACCGAGAAATCATTGTCGGGGAAGAGGAGCAGCTCTCTGAGCGGGTCCTCCTTCAGCTCCTCCCAAAGTTCAGAGATGACGGCCTCATAGTCAAGAGGATCGATCAGCTTCGGCTTCTCCTGCTGCAAATGGAGAAAGAGGAAATGGGCAAAATTAAATTTTGGACGTGTGTTTGATCTGAACACTATAAATCACGGCATCTTACAAGATATCATGTAGCTATCCAATCTGAAGCAACCCTGTGCCGCATGGTGCAATGCAGCACAACAGAATAGATGATAGAGCAGAGTATGTTATTTTAATACGACTTTCATCATAATTTTGTGCATCATATTGTGAAAAGGGAGGAAAATGTTTTTCAACAATTTTTACAAATGCAAATATATAAAAAGTATAGAACGTATTTTTGTTGGGTCCTCTACGCTCCGATGCCGATAAGTGACTTGAGAGCAGCCGACTGGTGTGGGCAGGATCAAGGTAAAGTGGAAGCTGCAAAAGACTCTGACAGGACAGCAACCCTAAGCATGCAGCCAGAGATACAACAGAAGGTTTAACTCAAAGTTTATTTATGTGCAGACCAATCATTAGTAAAACTGTGGCCAGATTTAAAAAAAATAATAAATCATGCTTACAAACACTCTCTAACCAATCCGAGTGTGACTGAGGTATTTTGCAAAGAAAAAAAAAAAAGAGATATACCTCAAAAAACTTGCAGCAAAAAGTGGTCTCACAAACACTCAGCTCAGCTTGATACAAATATGTACCACAATTTTCAGATTTTTTTTTCTTTTTTTCAAGAAGAAAAAAAAAACAACTTAATACACAGCGTCTTTGTTTTCACAATAATGCACTACTTTGTGCTGGTCTATCACATAAAACCTTAAACGAGTACAAAAAAATATGTTTGCAAAGGTTCAAGGCTGTACAGTATTACTGTTGTAAGGCGCTAACACAATGTAATACAATGTGACAAAGCACCACAGGAAATAGAATGTATTGTAAAATATATATATATATATATATATATATATATATATATATATATATATATATATATATATAAAAACAAACAGATTATCTCTATAAATCAGAATTATCATTGTTTTAAAGTTAGCATGTGCCATATCACCATCACAAGCAACTGCATGGACAGGGATGGAGCTAGCTAATGCTATTAAGTGCAATGCATTTGTATTTTGAAGGTTCAGTGATGACCAAGTGACAATGTGTAACCAGGGTAGAAAGATGTTTGGCAAAACCTTGCAAACTCTTCAGTCAAGCAATGCATTCTTTACCTTTACTCTCGCTTCCTGATTTTGCATGGCATAATCAAAACAGAATCCATTAATAAATTGTGAAGTATTTAACACCGTCATGGCTGAACTGACTAAATGTCTCCACTTGGGAACAAATTGCAATACCCTGTAAAGTAAACCTCTCAACATGTTTATGAAAAAAAAAAAAAAACATTTACTTTTCTGTTCATGGTGTTATTGTGATATTTCAGGTACACACACCAGCCAGATTCAAGCAGGAATATGTGTGTGAAAATGGCAGATAGCCATGAACATGACATTTTAGGTGTTTTACCATGACATCACAGGGACCTAAATAAGTTGCAGAGGAAGTGAAGCTGTTGCCATGGCGCAGCTTTTGAAACACCCCACTGAAAAGTGTGAAGCTCAAAAGCAAACGAGATCAATACATTAACGCATTAGGCAGCTTCCTTTATCTTCCAGTCAAAGTAGTTATGTTTTCCTCCCACTAAATAAATAAATAACAGTTCCTAATATCATAGCAGGCTAATGCATTAAATCACACAACATTAAGAAACCAGCCACTCAACAGTTTCTGCTCCTTTTACAGGTCAAATCAATCTAAAAATAAAGTGTAAGCCACCAAACCAGGACTTGTGACATGACAAAAAAAAACAAAAAAAAAAAACAAGCATTATAGGCATGTTTACAGCAGCGGACAGCAACTTCTGTCATTCAGAGAGCGGCAGCCCTGCAGCAACAACAGCAGCAAAGTGAGAGGTGCAGCAGGTTGTGGTCAGAAACCCAGAGGAAGTTATGATCGCTAGTTCAGTTCACATCTACGCCGTGGCCCGGGCGTCACAGCGAGGTCTAACAGCCTGGCTGCTCTCACGGCCGCCTCTGGCCCAGAAAAGTGAAACAGATAGCAACAGAATGATGGAAATACAGTTTTAGTTCCCTGCAAAAAAAAGATGTGACCGTACGTGGATGAAAACGACTTCTGCCCCGAAGATAGTTTGTGTTTTTTTAACAAGGAAGGAAATTCAACCTACTCCATTTACTTTCAAAAAAAAAAAAGTGATTGCTTACAGTTATCGCCAAGGATTTTGTTCCTCATTTCTGTCTGATTGTTGAACTTTGTTAATCTATGAAAACTGTTGGATCTGTAACCTAATATACTAAATGTTGCCACGTATTGAAGACCTTTAACCTTTTACCTTTCAAAAACAGTGACAACCGTTAATGAAAATGATCTCTATGGGGCGGGGAAGCAATTAGATTACATCTAAAAGCAAGAAGCAGGTGTGTAGTTGAAGTTTGAGGATTTTATTTGTACTTTATGACTTCAGTGGCACTCATGTGACATGTCAGTAAATGTTTCAGGGGAAAAGTCTAGATTTCCCTTCTCGAAAACTGGAGATTATTTAAGAATTACAGCTTATTGTCGAGCTGAATTGACTGAAGCAGGTCTTCCGAAGAAAAGCAAGAGGACTACTTGTAGGTTTCTGTACAAACCAAGCTCAGCGTTATGGTAGATGTTTAATCAAATACTACACTCACTAAATGTGTGTAAACCGCAAAGGAAATAAAACTAAAAAATATGACTGACATGATCTATAACTAATTGCTGGTCAACTACCAGCCTGGAAAAGTGATTCAATCCGTCTAAAAATAAGGAAGAACGCTACAAGAAGTAGAAAAAAAAGAACATAAATACATACAATGCTGAGCCGGTTGAAATCCGCCCGTGCTCGTTTGTTTTTTGTTTTCCTCCTGAAGGTGATTTTGCTCCTGAAACTCATTGCCGGCTGCCTTCAGAGAACCATCTCCAGAACCTGAAGTCAAGAAAAGCTACACAACACGCACGTTGTGGGCATGTGCTCTTTCAGAAGCAGAACTAACTCTCAGTGCGAGCTCGCCTCAGCACACGTGCATGGAGGGGAAGTGGATGTGTGATTGTCCAACAGACACTCCGTACACACACACACACACACACACACACACACACACACACTCAGATGGCAAGAAAGTCCCCATTGAGCGAGACATTAACCAATCAGATCGTAGAGATTCTACAAATCGCTTTTTAAAGTTTAAGTGAGTTAAATAAATTAGCCACAGAATGAAAAAAAAAAAAACAAAGTAGAGGCTTTGGATTAAAAGCTATACTAACTGCGTCACTGATGATCTCATTTGGTGTTTTTTTGGTTTAACATTTTCTTGGCATTCGCAGCAACACAGAAACAAACTGCCACCTTCCTGAGCGAAGCTGTATTGTCACAGCAACTGTGAGCCAAAATAAACACCGGCACATGCACGAGCGCTCACGGACACAATAAAAGGCACATATATGACGCACGAGCTACATGCCATACTTGACGGCAGCTAGCATGATGCTTGTTTCATGTTTGGCTGCTCTGAGACCAGCACCCACTTCCCTACGCCGAGCAGAACAGAGAAATATACAAGAGGAAACAACTTTTGATGATACAACAAATGCTCATATATTTATTTTCAGACCGCGCAGGGAGGTGGTGTGTTTAGATCATATTCAGAGCTACAGTCAAGTTCAGTAAGAGTATGAGCTCTGATGAGGCTCATCTGTCAAGATTCACAAGCATCAACTTTCATTGGTCTGATGTAATATAATCCTAAATGCAGAAAATAACAATAACGAAAAGAAATATAAGCTTGACGTGTATGGTTGTCTGTCTATTCTCTTTCCATGAGGCCCTGTGATGAGCTGGTGACCTTTTCCTAGTGGGCTCTCAACCTCTAACATCTGGAGACAAGCCTCCCTACGACCCGTCGTGGATTAAGTGCATATAGGAAATGGATGGATGGATGGATGGATGCTTTTCAGGGCAGCAGGAAAAGAGACGCAGATCATTTTGGTGAAGCAACACAAAGCAGCAATAAGAACAAATCCCGGCTCTGCTCACAACTTTTGCACCTTATTGTCAGGAAGTAAGGCTCTCCTGGACTTTCATTCCCTCTCATGTGTCGAGAGGGCAATGGAGTAGCATTATACATAGTGCAATCAAATAACTTGAAGAGCTAAAGAAATTCATTAGCAAAATGAAACCTAAACTTTCCGTATCTACAGTCAAGTGCAGTGACTTGAAATGTGAGGAGGATGTTAAGAGAGATTTATAAACCCTGTCCAGCTGACAGACAGAGAGCTGGACCAAATCTTTAAATGTAGGATTAAATGGCAACACAAGAGAAGGTCAATATGTTTCACGTTTTTTTTATTTTTTTTTTATGCATCTTTACCATTAAACGTGAGGTCTGCTGCGTTTTCAGCCTTCACCCGACACGAGTCACATCCATTCAAGATGAGAAAGTTGAACTATATGCCAACGTTTGTCCACTGGGGGAAACAATAACAGCAAAAAAACAAAAAACAAAACAAAAAAAAGATTTATGAAGTGAAACCCCTGTGGAATCTGTTTCATAAGACTCGTCTTTTAAAACTGTCCTCTCATCAATTCAGTCATTAACGTCTATTCAGTATCTGCAGCCGCTCTTCATCCTCCTCCTCCTCCTCCATCCTTTCCTCTGCTCTCCCCCAGCCGGCTCCGCCCATCTCTGCCTCTCCTCAGCAGCTCCCACATCTCATCAAACATCCTCAACAGCCTTCAGGTTGTTTTTTTTCTCTCTCTCTCTCTTTGATACCTCTCTCTCTATGTCCACCCCGTTCCCCTGTTCTCATCCTGTTAAACATCCCCTTTTATCCTCTCTCCTCCGTCCTGTCTCCTTCCTCCCTCCCAGCAGGGGTGAGGCAGGCTGGGTGTGGCTGATGCAAAGCTCCAGCTGCACGGAGGACACGAACAGAGCAGCAGACTGCCGGCTCACAGCGTGACTATCGACGAGGATAGCTGGGAGCAAAGCGGTCTGTCCGAAATTAGAAGAGAAAAGAGATTAAACAGGAGTCGTGAAAACACAGACGGCTAAGAAAGACTCGTCGTTCTCAAGCAAAGATTTAGGAGCTTTACATCCTATTAGAGGATAAAAAAATGAAGGCGACAGAGGGAGAGAGGGAGCGTGGAAAAAGGGAAATATTGCAGAAGATTGACGTGGACTAATAGCGGAAGACAGAAGAGGGCAAAGGCAGCTGCTGAGACAGCAGAGACGAGCAGATCCCAGACAGAAAACATCTGCTTCATATCATTAAAGCAACGCAGGGTGAAAACTCTGAAACTGATGGAGAGTCACACGCCTGAAGTTCCCGTCCAACAGGAGAGAAACAGACTGAGGAGCTTTTGCAACTGTTAATTGAAATTGCTAAAAAACTAACGAGGCAAAGGCAGTTATAATTTGTATGCAAGTAAAGTCCCGAAAGGCTGCAAGAGTTGTTTAATAGAAATAAAACGAGAAAAGTAAATTAAAACCAACAGAGACGTTTGTATCAGAAGTTCGTCTGGGAACAGGAGAGATTCCATTGGAATTCCCTTCTTTGCCTTTGCAAATAAATTTTTGCATTTTCCTAGCTTAAAAAAATGGCTAATTATTAGAAAAGTCACCATCAGTGAGGTCGACCTTTCCACAAAGATCATGGCGCCTTACATATCCGACGATCACAATTAACAGCAAACAACTCATAAGTGGTTTCCAGGGAAATGTGACCTGAGCTGACTGAGAAACGGACATGCAATCCATTGTTTATGTTACGCAAATATGATTTGGACAACATTGTGTTTTGTTGTTGTTGTTTGTTTTTTTGTTTGTTTTTTCAGATGTTTGCTCCAGCCTCCAGAATATTTGTCTTTCAATCCGAAAGTTATGAGCTTGACTTCAGATTCCTTCTGACACATGCTAATGTGCTGCTGGGCAAAGCACTTCACCCCAAACTGCCTACAGATCTGCACATCGATGTGTCTGCACATTCGTTAGTGCGACTGGACGAATGTGCTTCCACTACAAGGAGCTCAGAGCGATAAGTATGACTAGAAAGTGCAAGTGGCTTCTGTCCTTTTATCAAATCCCCCAAGGTGCTTTTCCAAGGAAGATCTGGAATATTTAACTCTATGTATCACTGGAGGTTGCAGATGACTTTTTTCATTGTCCTCCATGTTGACAGATGTGATAAAAAGAAAAAAAAAAAGAAAAACTTTTTTAACTATTAATTTTTATTTTATTTTAATGACATTTTCAATTGCATTTCATTTTCATTCTTTTAATATTCAACAAGCCATCGTGCATCGACCAGAATGCATGTGACCCAAACCACTTAAACCATCATCACACTCAAACTACAAGCATGCTCATAAATTATGTGCGCAATCGAAATGTTTTAAAGGTTTGATTTTGATCTGGAAGATCATTATATAATGTTGGTGCATCTTCACCAAGCGGTCAAGAGTGTGTGAATTGTAATAAGGAGGCCTCAAATGCAATATGCTGGAAAAACGTTCCTTCAAAAGCAACTTCAGATGTCTATGTCTGTTTTTCTCTGCAAGTCACACAATCTTCCAACTTTCTGAGGGACAATGCTCAAACCTAGTGACAAACCAAAATCCATCAGTTTTACAATCCGCTTCCATTTGTAACAAAAAAAATAAAAAAAACAAGAAACTCTTAATAAGGACGAGACAATTACTGTTAGCGCGCGCTTACTCTGGTCTTGTTGAGTCAGACTCGGGATATTTGCTCGAAAAGTCCGACTTGTTTGCAGAGGCGCTGAAGTGCAAACAAACTTTGGGTCAGATCAAAGAAACAAACTCTCTGGCCAACGACGAAGCTCTTGACTCTCTTCCAGTGAACAAGATCCAGGAAGCGGACTACAACACTCGGCACTGTGGGTGCACACGACCAAAACAAATGTGTGCGAAGCGAGGTGGCCAAGAGAAACATCTGGCGGCCGAACGCGGCGGGAGGATGAGTTAAACCGATACTAATAGAGTCACATGAGATTTATCACCGCCGCTTATGAGCCCCCGAAAGACCAACCTGAGGTTTTCAGGCTAATTGGTGGGAAAATTGTTTGCGGGATTCACCCGTGCAGAAGAGCAGCGCCGCACAAAGATGCTTTGTGAAGCCACGGAGCTAGAATCTCGCCCTGTCCAACGCATCTCTATTCTCCTTTGAGGGAAAATGTGAGCAACAGCTGGTACGCCGCCACATGCACAGCTTGGACTGATTCAACCAAAGAGGCTTTTTTTTTTTTGAACTGGTTTGCTCCATATTTGAGCCAAAGGTTTTGCACGCCCTGAATGAAACATGACAAGCTCCCTCTTCAGTGGATCGCCCCGGTCATCCAAGAAGGATGTGGGACTTTTGTTAAGTCCTGACCTCACGCAGGTCGCTGAGGTCCCATGGGGGAAGTCCCAGTAATTTTACCACACGGCTTTAAAATACCCTACACATCAGAATGTAATGAAAGAATAAAACATCTTGGTCATATTAAAAATGCAACACAATTAAAACAAAATACAAACACTGACTGATGCACTTTTTGTTGCAAAGGAAATGCCTATGTTTTTTGTTTTTAAACTCTGAAAAACAGACACTCTGTGCTCAATTGTTCCATGAGCTAAAAGGATCAGCTGAGTCCACATGCTAATATGATTTTGGAGTGGATCTCGCTCTCTTGCCTCGCGCAGGAGCCAGTAACTGGGCACCGAAGACGACAAGATTTAAGGAGGGAAGGAAGGGGAGTTAGGGGAGACAAAAGGGGCGACTGTAAAGATCTCCTTACTGCCAAGACTCAAACATTTTTTCCACTTGGCGTACAGAAAGTAGGATTTCTTGGAATTAAAAAAAGAAAACGTCTGGCTAAGAATAGTTGTTACAGATGGCTGACAGGAAACTCTGTCCTGAAGAGAGAAGATAGTGAGGAGAAACATGTGTACTTTTACATAATCCATTCATCAACTGTGTAAACGTTTCATTCATATATTCAGTGAAACACTTTTCATCCAACCGAATGCTTAAGTTAAAATCAAATAACATTTTCTTTTCTTCTTTTTTTCCTTTTCACTTCAGGCCAAATGCAAAGAAAAGAGCTTTTTTCCCACAGAAACCAGATTCCTCATGTCTGACCCCACCACCCCACTCCACTCTCCTTCTTCCATTTCCGTCTCTTTGCCTCTTTCTCAGCTGTGAAACTTAATGGCCTCCTCAAGCCATTGCTCATTTGTCAGCCTCAGCAATAAAAAAACCCCTAAATTTCAACACGGGAAGGTAAAACAAAATGCAGAAAGCCAAAAACGCATGACTTAACACAAACCTGCACACTTTAACGTACTTTTTAGCTGCTTTTTTGTTTTGCACGCAATTGCTTCCTTTCCAGCACAATGGCAGCTCATCCGCACATGCATTTCGCACTTAATGGGAAGCCACAGACGCAGCGGCGTTGGTTACCATTATAACGATGGTCAGAGGCGAACTGGTGGAGATGTAACCCTCCAAAGTGGGAGTCGCAGCTTCCACTGACCCCTGGTCCTGCCGTGAACATATGTGACCACAGTCGGCTCCGCCCACCGAGCGAAGCAGCAAGACCACACTGGCCGAGCACCCCATTCTCCAACGCCGCGGCCTCCGAGTCCAACCCCGATCCGCTCCGGATGAGCTCAGCCTCGTCTATCGGAAACCGGCGTCGGCTCAGGCCTCCGGTCCCGCCAGAGTTGATGTGTTCTCCTCTAGAAGTGAGACACCCAGAGCTCCATCAAGGCCCTGTGGTTGTCATTTCAAGCAGTCCTGCTCTGAAAACTTGGGGAGGTTTTCCCAAAGCTGCTCTGCTTCAGCCTGCAGCTCCTAATGTTGCTGTTGCTGAGCTGACACACTGGCAGCCCTGCATGTCTCTCTCTCTCTCTCTCTCTCTCTCTTTCTCTTCCCTTCTTGTGTTCTCTCTCTCTCTTGCTCTCATTTTCGTCCTCCAACACACACACTGACTGCAGCTGTGTGAGGTTCAGCCGAAGCCAGGCACATCCAACAAATCGCACTCAGCAAAACCCATCAGCTGACCAGAACCAGCCGCCACACACACACACACGCACACGCACACGCAGACTTCCACACACACACCCAAACCAGCATTATTTTTTCTGATTTCCATACTGCTGCAGCTACATCTCTCTCCATTTGCTTCCCCGACTACGCCAACACTTTTCAGTCTCAGCTCCGTTTGTTTGTTTGGGCCGTTGTGGGTTTTGCTCTTAAGAGCTTCCAGCAAAAATTCTGCAAAGCTGCGGCTGCTCGGCTAAATAACGCGTACCCTGGCTGATTGCTTTGTGTGTTATGATTTTGCCGCAGTCCGTCCTGTTGCAGCGAAGTGCGAGAGAATGAAAAGTTTAGGAACAGAAAGCGGATGGAGAGAGTGGAGTGGGTGGCCTCGCGGATGAGGCGTGCATGTGGCGTGTTAGCCCTGCGGAGCCTCGCATTTGAAATCATTCAGACTTTGCCTGAGCATGAAGATAAGCCGCAGGAAGACCGACGACGTCCTGCATGCATTCAAATTCCGTTGCGTCGCTCGTGATATCTCCGAGTGACTCTGATTTTTCTCATGTCTTCAAAACATCTGGTGTTGCTTTATTTCACTGACTGCGGCTGAACGAAAAGAAAAGGGGAGCGTTCCCAGAAGCAAACATTTCTCAATTTGAAGTATCTGTCATCATAAAATCCCCTTTTATTCTGCGCCAGCTGTCCTTGTTGAACTACAAACAGAACAAAGTAAAGACCTTTTTTTTTCTTTTTTTAAGGATTAATGCAAGCCAGGTTTTTGCTTTGAATTTAGTTTAACAGACCTTGATATATTTGCTTAAACCACTGGGATCTAAAACAGTGGTTTTCAACTCCAATCCTCGAGGCCCAGTGTCCTGCAACTTTTGGATGTGTCTGAGCTGAATAATGAGGTCACGAGAAGGTCATGGAGATCCTGACTACATGCTGAGGATATAATTCGGCCATTTGATTCAGGTGTGTTGGACCAAGGACACATTAACGGTTGCAGGACACCAGACAGCGCAGCCTGGATTTGAAGAGCCCTGATCTGAAATGACGCTACATGGCAGCTTTGATTTGCTCCACCTCTCTCTGCTTCTGGCTCGTCTCCAGCCAGCCTGATTGGAAGCACCTGCTCACAATCATCTTTTCCTCCTCCTGTGTTTATTTGGTGAGTGTGTTCTCTTCCTTCAATACCAGTTTGTCTTTGTTTCTACCAGCAAACGGTTCAGCCATCTTTTCCTCTGTATTTTTGCCTATATTAATTTTTTAACCACTTTTGTGTATTTGACTCTGCCTTTGCCCTTCTTCACAGTTGCGAAGTGACATTATATATGCCCATGATTTCCAGGATATGTATTAAAAAAAAAACAACAACAACTCTGGTTTGCATTTCTGCACAGCCTCTTTTACTCTGATACCCTTAAATGGGATCCAAGGAGAATTTTAGTGTCTAGATGTGCTGGAAGGAGTGGACCTGCAGCTCATGCTTTCCAGGTTTTTCCTTTTCTTTTCTATTAATTGTTGAAACCCGTGTATCATTTTACTTCCCCTTCAAGGTTATGCAACACTTCGTGTTGGTCAATCACATAAAACCTTAATAAAATAGATAACAAAATGTGGTTGTGACATGTAGGCGGAAAAATATTTTCACTTTTCCTTTTTTCAAAATTAGACTAAAGGTATAATTGTATTACGGTTTTCCATCATGCATTTTCACAAAAATGTCATTAAAAAGCTAAAGTAAAGCCTCTGGATTGGCTGGACATGAGGCGCAGAGCAGCACTTCAGCTAGCTGTCAGAGAGAGGCTGAGCCACTTATCAGTTGACCAAAAACTGCCAAAGAGTTTCTATTTCAGCGACTGTATTGCTTTTATTGCAACAACTCTCAAAATGAGTTGCATCGGTGAAAATGAAACAAACTGCAAGCAGCTGAAAGGGAAAGCACCAGAGAGCTACAGAAACAGAAGACCTCTCATAGACCTGCTGATTTGTCTCAGTCCGATGCTCCCAAGAATGGTTGTATAATGGAGTAGCATTGTTGTGATGGAGTAGGAGCTTCTTAAAGAGACAAAGACCAAACTATATTTGACATATGTAGCGTTTCTATAACAACTGAAGGTAACATAGTTACTTGATTGGGTTAAAAATGTTTCTTAAATGTATTTAATATGATGCTTTCAGATACTGTTCATGTGCCGCAGAGAGTGATTGTTGACAATGCAACAATCAAACACTCATTATAGTAGCTGAAAAGCTTTTAGCATGTTTGCACTGGTATTTTGATGAAGTCTTTGCAAGAGATTCTGGATCATATTGATCACAAAAACCTTGAAGGAAAACTTAAATACATGCAGGGGACCTGCGTGAATAATTACATGAAAAAATAGAATCGAAAAATATTCTGCTGATCGGAAATTGACCATTTTCAACTCGACCAATCCTGATTAAGGGCTAGCAGACTTGGAAAAATACAAATTCGGGAGGGCTTCAAATCAGTGGACGCCACCAGGAACATGTTCTTACTGAGTGAAAAAAGGCTCAAAGTTAGCTATTTTATTTTAAAACCAAAGTCAGAAAAAAACATGAAAGATGTGCAAAAGTATTTCAAAAGAATTGCTACAGAATTTCTCTAAAAATATGTTCAAACTGAGATGAGTCTGAAGTTTTATTAGGATGTGGAAGAGGTAGAGAGAAAAACTCTCCAGCAAAAAAGTTGCTCTGTTTTATCCTTTTGATCTCTCTCCTTCATGGAACATGTTAAAAATATGGCGATGTTGACAATTTTTGGGGAAAATCTCAGATTTGGAGCAAGTACATACATCCTCTACAACATCCACATTGAGGCTCATTATGTGTGCTAAATGCTTACATAAAATAGATAGATCAGGAATCTCATAATACGCCATTGTCTTCAAAATATTTGCTAACTGGCAGTGCGATGTCAGCTCTGATCCAAACATAAATAATATATAATTATACATGAGCAAAAAGCAAGACCCATATGTCGAATGTTTATATGTTAAATGTGAATCCGAACTGGCTAAAACTGGTATTGGAAATTTAAAACGTTACAGAAATCAGAATTCAGCAACAGATTTTAAATCCCTCTCACTCTGTAAGAAATTGGGAGTTGCTTACAACTTTTGCACCGGAATAGCTTCTCCAAGCTATGAATCAAACGGATAAATGTAAGAGGAGAAATTCATTTGGTGTCTATGAAGCCACTCCAAACTATCAGATAAAACCCTTGAGTCACTATTTTATGATTAACTGAGTTCCCTACATGTGTAATAAAGTTTCTACATTCGGGTCTACGATAAATGAAATGTGGAGCTCCTGAGTTTTGCACTTTCTCGGTGTCACAACACAGAGTGGGGTAACCATGGAGACGCCGTTAGGTCATTATTAAGCTCCTCGGCTCCATGACAGCGCTGTGCGAGATCCCACCCACCACCCACTGACATCTTCATTATTATAATACTTTACACAGCTATATATAAACAGCAAATAAACACAAATGTACAAACAGAAAGAGGCACCAGAGTGAAGACATGGAGCGTTTCAGCCCTCCCTCCCACACGGTGCTGTTAACAAACACGGCCCACTTAGCAGGAGATGACAGAGAACATGTCCCGCGCAGCCTGTGAAGTGCACAAAAGACAAACATTAACTGTTCCCACCATCGGCCTCTCCTCCTTCTACATGCACTGCCCTTCACTGAGAGCCACTCAGTGCAACATGCCCTCATAGCGGCGGCGTTTACACACTGGAGCCACAGAAATGGGCTTTTGTTTCTACGCCAGGTTTCCACAATGGTCCCGTCATGCAGACATGCCCACGCCAACGTGCCCTCCGGTTTCCAGCAATGTGCCCATGTTGCACAGCTGTCCTGAGCTCATACACCGATTCACCCCGCCTGCCTTCGCACCGTTTCCAAACACATGGCACCATTATCGTATGGGCTGCTGCAACTATGTTCTTGGCCGGAATCGAAAATGTCGTAAAACGCTCAAACGGTACGAGAGCGGGGACGTTTTCAACCGGATTTACTGTATGTGGTCGTTGTTTTTCCCAGGCTTTCTGAAAGAATTTTAAAGCTTTATTTTTATTTTTGCCACTTTCATCTAGAGACAAAAGACTGCCATTATCCAAAGGAAAACTATAAGACTTTGGCAGAGCCTTGATAATGACTAATAATGGCCATTTTAAAAGAATTACCAAGAAGCTTATCCTGAGTGGAAGAGTGCTTAAAGTGCTTTTACGCAGCTCTTTAAATCACGATGACAGCAGCTTGAGAGACCAAAAATCACTTTACGGCACATCCAGAAGACCAGCTGACATAGAAATCCTGTCAGGCCGTGTCTGAAAATGGTTTAAAAACACAATAGTGCTTGTTTAAGGTGTGTTTTATGTCAAACATTTAATTTATGGAAATTCTGTTTATCGTATTTGGCTTTAACTTTAACCCTTAAAAGAAAATCCTCTCCTCTTGGTAATTGTAGTTGGAAGAGGAAGGGCTGACAATAATGAGTCTTTGACAGGAACAGAAACATCCCACCTTAAAACTCTTATGTAGCATAAAATAGAGCAAAGTCAGGTCAGAAGGACGTGAAAAGGATGTCAGCTTGTCTGTACCAAGCTTCACGCCTTCCCAGACTTTAGTGTTTCAGTGAGATCATCACTTAAGGTTAGATCTGAGGGTTTATAAGATGTCTATAAATCTTCCTGAGTCATACTACTGCCGTGCATAAATATATCATTTTAAATACCACTGCTGATTATGAGCATTTGTCAGTGAGTATATTACCGCCTACCACTGGCGATAAGAACGACATGCAATATAAACCTTAAACTTACATGAACAGCAGTATGAGGTGCTACAAAAGAAAAAAAAAGAAACTCTCACATTTTATTTATACAATGAGTGGATTAAAACAATTCTGCGTTTACAGCAAGAGCACTGGCTTTGATTTCTGACCCCAACCCATTTGCAGCATGTCTTCCTTGTCTTTCTTTCTGTCAAGCTACTGGTAAATCAAGGCCATTTGTGCCACAAACTCGATAAAAGGCCGACATTCCTCAACAGGAATCTAAAAAGAAACCTTTCCATTTTATCACAAGTGCTTGGTTGCAGAGGGTGGCAAAGCCCCCTTATCAGGTGTTGTGGAAGATCACTTTTTTTCCACATAGTTGTTAGTTGTTAGTTTGGATAGCTGTTTTCTTGCAAAAAAAAAAAATAATAATAATAATAACAATAAAACTAATTTGTAAATGGATATTCCTCATATTGACTTTGTCAACCTGATTTGAAATATGTAAGTGTGAGAAAAAGAACACAAAAAAGTCAGGGCACTGTCCAATCTGAAGAAAAACATCAACATAAATAAAATGTGCTCCTCTAAATTACCCCTGCTGAGCAAAATCAATGAGCATGAAAACACAACTGTGTTTTTTTTTTTTTTTTTTTTTTCTGTGTTTACATGATGTACATGTGGTTACCGGGTTCTGCATGTGAGTAACTGGATTTAAACTGCGAGTGAGCCCGAACCTCTGAGGAAAATGACATCACCGTGTTGTGTGTAGCCGAGTGCGCTCATCATGCGTGGAGTTAATGTGTTCCAGCTGTGGAGCCTCCGTCACTGTAATCCCCCTCGCCCCAGCAGGACCGCTACTCTGACGAACAATCCTTTAAAAACAACAAAGCCAGCGCTTCACGTTTCTACATCTTTGCTAGGAGGGTGAACGCACACTTGCACGGCGCACGTCTGGTGCTGGTAAGTCCCCGGAGGTAAAACTTGGGGGGGAAAAAACTTCATCCAACTAGGTCAAACAGGAAGGTGGAATTCATTAAACCCAGCGCAAACACTGCCTTGTAAGCAGCTAGGTCTGCTATAGTTAGACTCCCTGTAGAGCTTGGAGGCTGAATCACGGCAGCATGTTTTGATGTGGTGTGGAGCTCCACTGAGTTTATTCAGGAAAACACGCCCCTGTTACCATGGCAGCTACAACGTGAGGGATGCTGCTATTCAAGAAATGAGTTAAGTGCAGTGGAGCATTTGGCATTTTGCAGAGGGCAAACCCCCCCGCCCTCCCTAAAAAAAAACAAAATGGCCAGACATTAAACTTTTCCTGGCTGTCATACGTGAGGACTTTCACTACATCTGCAGAAATCTTATCAGCTCATGACAAACACGATCTACCAAAAGCCCTGCAGACACTCCCAGTGCCATCCCATAACTAGTGATAATGTTTCAAAGTATTTTCTGAGATGCACTTCTCAGAAAAACCACAGAATACAGACGCATTACCACAGGACGCCATCTGAGACAAACAGGAAGGCAGAAAAGGTGTAAACTGAGTAATTTTTTTTTTTCACTTACCTGATGCATTTGGAGAGGATTTTTTTTTAGGTTACAGATGTCAGAATGAGTGGGTTTTGTAAGCTGACCCCTTTTTTCTGGTTTATTACTTTTTTTTGGAACACATTTTGTCAGCACTTCTAGGGTTTTTACTCTTTAGTCTGTCCCTACGTTGCAGCTCCGGCGAGCTTTGCTCTGAGATCACATTCGTTCGCTTATTTTATTCTCGGCCAGTAATTTCTGGTTTTGACTTGCAGACATTTGCAGAACCTTTTAGTTTTGTTTTACATTGTGGTCTGCTTCAAAGCCGCTCCATGACACATGCGATGTTGCTCTGCACTAATGTTCGCAAGGGCCATGTTTTGAACTTTTCACTGTTTGTAAATCATAAAAAGTTCATTAAGAAGGAACTTTTCCCAAAAGTAGGATTCTGTTTTAAATGTGCAAACTAAGCTTTGCTTCTCCGTTCTCAGCAGGCGGCCAACAGAAACTTGAATGTACTTGCAAAACTGGTCAGAAAGCGTCTTGCCTAAAACAACTGGCTGATGTTAATTTGCCTCTGTAAGCGTGCAGAACTGTTGAGCAAAAAAAGCATGATCTCAAATATAGATTTTCATGCAATACAGTCAGGGCTGCACACGACGCAGGAAGTCGGCGTTGGGACACTGTTTGTGTTGGTTGGTAACTTGAAGAGCAGAGAGATACAGCACACTGCCAATGCCATCTAGTGCTGGGAACTCAACACAGCAGCATTTTGTGCACGACGTTATGAGAGCGTCTCTGTTTATGCCGGTCTGAATTTCTGCTGCTTCCGCCGCTACAGCTTTCACGAACGACCTCAAGGAGGCACTGCATGCACGAGATGCTATCTGCTTCTCTGGTAGTTGGTTTGTTTAGAAAAGGAAGCTATTAAAAAGTCTTTAACTAGAGCTCGAGTCCTGAAGGCAGGAGGGATGTTGGGGGAAGGGGGCTAGAGAGGGTCGATGAGACGGAGAATTTGGAAGAGGCGGGGAGGCGGGGAGGGGTGAAGCGATTTAAGATCTGCTGCCGGGTACGGAGGGCATTGTTAAAACTTTCCAGTCGTCCTCTTTTGGTTTCATTTTCCGTCTAAAATTAATTCCAAAATTGAAAGCAGGAAAACATCACTGTGTTCGTTCCTACTTTATAGTCACTTACTATAGAAGCGTTTCCAATGGACCTTAAACTTTAAATTTGCAGGTGTGAAATCTGAACAGAACACCGTTAACATGATGGAGAGATAAATTTGTCACTGTCAGAGAACAATGTTTAAACCAAAGGTGAGTAGAGGGACAGTGGTGAGGCTGGAAGAGAGAGAAAGAAAGCAAGCAAAAGGGAGGTGTCCTCGATGCCTGGCTAACTGGACTGCACTATGAAAGAAACTGAACTGATATTCTTGCAGAATGGGTTATATATATAGATGTATATGTATATATATATATATATATATATATATATATATATATTATTTTATTTATTTATTTTTTTTTT
>NW_015114636.1:21257-22234 GCF_001443285.1 Poecilia latipinna
TATATATATATATATATATATATATATATATATATATTATTTTATTTTATTTATTTATTTTTTTTTTGCAGTTGGTTTTCTTAAAAACGATGTCAGACAGCGGTAAATCAAGTAGTTACGGAAAATGCTTTCAGACATTTGCGTTGGGACAACGGGGAAGTCTTGCAAAGAATCTCCAGACGTTTGTGAAAGAAGAGAGACTTTGAAAACACGTGAAGTATTAAAAGCGGAGCCTCGCAGAAAAAGCAGACACATGGCTCCTCTCAGAGACCTTCATTAATTCTCTCTCCCTCATGGCTCCTCTCCACGTCTCCCCGCTGTCTCTCCTCCTGTCCTGACTCAGACAGCTGAGGTCGCTGATTGGAGATGAATTTTGCAACAAACTGCTCTTCCTCAAAACACAGCGCTTTACAAAAGCGTTCTATACTTACTGAACATTTTCACATTTTGTCACATTACAACCAACATCATTCGTGTTTTTTTTTTTCCACTGGGAACTTATGTGACAGATCAAGATAAAAGCAGCAGATACCCGTTACCTGGAACATGCAGCACTTATGGTTTTGGACTTTTACAAAAAATCTAATAAATCTAAAAAAAAAGGGAAGTATTCTTATGCAACTAGTACTCCTACATAATTTGCAAGTCACTCATTAGGCAAATAATTAGTAAGAGCAGTCAACTATGTTTACCAAATAAACAAGAGACGCTGAACACAAATGAATATACAAAACACTTTTCAGGATTTTTTTTTTCCTATATAAACGATATAAATTTCATTCCACTTCACAATTACAAACTACTTCGTGTTGGTCTGGCATGTAAAGTAAAATAAATGGTAGTTTGCTGGACGAAATCTGGAAAAGTTCAAACAGTACGAATGCTTATCTGTAAAACACTGTAAATTTGCATTTGCCTTTAACCTGTTGGTCTCAGGTTGTCATTCACAATGAAGAGGACCCAAATTTGGGTCCTCT
>NW_015114636.1:27241-28960 GCF_001443285.1 Poecilia latipinna
GTTAGTGCCACTGGCCGGTAGTCGTTGAGGCTAGAGATGTGAGCTTTCTTGGGTATGGGGACTATTAGTTGCAAAAATGAAGCACGGGCTAGTGTAAAAAGAAGGTATGAAGAAGTAGGAGTACAGTAACAATGGTCAAAAAAATAAAAATAAAGTCACTGTTCATTTAATGTGATTCTCAGAAAATGGAGCCTCTCGGCTGAAAGGGGAAGTTTTGTCAATATTAATCTGCACATCAAAATTTCATCTCGCTGGAAAGAACATCAGAGCCACATAATAAAAATCCCTCCAGCACGATGTTTATGACCTCTTTCTCTCAACGCTGACTTTTACTCTGTGTTTTTTAAAGATCGTATCTGTGACATTTACACAGATGTGAGGCTGCTCCAGTTGCAAATTTACAGGTTAGGTTTTCTCCAACCAACACGACGACACCAAATCTGCTTGTGAAATTTCTCAATCTTATTTTTTTTTTTTTTTTTTACTTTTAGCGCACCAAATCACCAAGAAACTCTATTCCGCAAATGGTTTTTTTTTGTTTTGTTTTGTTTTCCTTATTCGTTCCTTTTTCCTGTAACTCTATAAGCTTGAATATTGTGTCCTAACTTTGAATTCAACATATCCTTTCTCCACCAGAACTTAATTGTGTCCTCTCCGGCCAGGAATACATACCAGCACAATGTGTGAACTGTATTTATGAAAATAAAAACAGCAGCTTGATTGCAGCAAGGCTCCTTTACGACCTCCAATTCATATCTCCGCTACTTAGACGGTTAGTTTTGCATTAATCATCCATTCACAACTCCTACACATGACACCTACACAAAGCCTACACGTAACCTCAGTGTAACCTCCACACCAGCCGTGTCTACTAACCAGACTCCCACTCAGCTCTGCTCCGTCTCCCTGGGGTCTCGGTTCAGGCTGAGGACGCAGCTGCTCTGAAGACTTTCCCTCATGGGTTTTAACAAGCATAATGTTTCTTTACTGTCTCCCTTCTCGATCCACACTTGTCCTGCCTTAACACCCCAAATAGCTCTCCATGGCCCCAACCAGCCAACCCTTTTTCTTCTTGTGCGTTTCAAGCGGCACAAGCAAGCCAGCTAGGAAAATCCTATAATCAGCGGAGAAAGATGGACATTATACAGAGAATGCAGACACTGAAGTTGGTAATTGAAACGCAAGCCTCCACCCCTATAAATTAGCTACTTCAGCTTTATGCTGATTTGCCGGTGTTACCATTAGACAACACGTCAGTGTGACCCTGCTAGCACGAGTCAGGAGGAATGGCAAAAAATTTGCGATCTTTGATCCAAATTATATTGATTTCCTGAGCAGAATTTGTTATCTAATGAATACTTTTCATGTCATCACGGTCCAAATTTCCCGAAATGAGACAAAAATGATATATTTTCTTTTTCTCTCATTTACTTCCCAGCTGGAATGTAGCTTTTGTCCCGCAACGATACAGTTGAGTCTTGATGACCTACAATGCGATGGCACTGACTGACTCCTAATGCGCTCTAGGGAGATGGTTGCCAGTGCTGTGTTGCCCAAAGCTGACTGCACCTTTAAAACGGGGTGCAGAGACCTGCTCCAGACTCCGATGTAAAGATCTGATGCATTTTGTTCTCCGTTCAACATTTACTCAGTTGTTCCTCACAATGGTCTATCAAAAAAAAAAAAAAAAAACACACACACAGACACACACACACACAC
>NW_015114636.1:32395-43022 GCF_001443285.1 Poecilia latipinna
AAATAATTTCTGTAAAAAAAAATCATCTTGCTATGCATTTTTATTCTAAATCATTTGTTTCTACCAGAATTAAATAAAACCGTGGCACATTACTCCAGGTCAACATATCGTGAGAATCTCATTTCGACGCATGAGCAAACTTTGAGGCAAGTTTTTTTTTGTTTTTTTTTTTAGTTTATTTTTCTAGATATGATCTGACCATCAAAATGCTGTCATGATTTCGTTCAGCACTGAAAAAAGAAGCTTGTTGTTCTTTATCTTGCATTTTACTTTTGTCTGAGTGGTGCAAAGGCATCGTTGCATTTGTTGATACCAAAACTAGTAGAAACCGCTACTGAAAATAGTTTTGAAAAAAATAAGAGTTGGCAGCAAAACAACTGAATCAGCAACATCAGCTAAACAGTCAAAATGTGTCACTATCTACCACTTTAGACTCCTAACATGCCTTCATTATACAGCATTAAAAAAAACATCAAGTGTGATTCATGTTAACTTTATATATGCCTCAATATAAAGTTTTGTTTATAAATTATAGCCATAAATACTCATAATAATGTTCAAATGTGTTTATAATTACATGTATAATAGTATATTACCTTGTATCTTCCCTTATTCTCACTTAATTTCCGTACAATTTGACAGTTTATGACCTCTGACCTACAAACCGTAAAACTAAATGACCTCCTGCTGGGAGATGTAGTGAAAGATTTTAAAAGTGTCGATTATCAGCATAAGACGGAAAAATTACTTTTAATTACTGGAAACAAATTGACACAAACTGTCCCAAGAAAGAAACGTTTGTTTCCTCAAAGAAAAATACTTTGCAAGACTTGAGGGTTACGAATTTACACATCCAAAAATGGTGTTTGCTGTCAAATTTAAAATGAGGCATTCCTAAGTTTGCTCCTGTACGCTTCCTGTCCCACCTTGAAGTAAAATCCATATCTTCCTGTCGTGAATATGGCACAAGAATGACTGTGCAAGGTTTTTGCAGGGCATCGGGGTCAGACGGCAATGGCAGGAGCATTTTCAGCCCTCCTACTCTGGAATGCAGTACGAGGGAGAGAGACAAGACTGCGATTCACTCGCACAGTCACTGAACTATTCTTAGTCCACTTTATGAAGTGGACCTTCACCCCCGGCCCAGCAATCGCTCCACCAGGACTGTGACTAGAGCCTGGATAGACAACAAGTGCATGCTGCGGCCTGGTAAAGTGAAAGTAAGGACGTTTGAAGCTGAGCTCTTCACAGATGCAAAGTCTGCTAAGCTGCATATAAACGCAGCGGTCCTCTGAATCCTCTGCCTCTGAATCCTCGCCCAAAGAGCCTATTGTGGACGTACATTAGCACAATGCCCGGAGCCCCGGGGGACCCTCGCTCGCTCCGTGTCATTCCTCCACTCACGTGACCTCTCACAGGCACTGCCGTACTGACAGACACACATTTTCACTCGGGCTTTCCCACATGGATCAAACAGAGTTTTCTTCTCTTTTTAATTCAAGCCAGCAAATGGAAACGCGATACCGTCTCAGAAGAAGCGTCTCCGAAAAGCGCATTTCCTGTTTTTTTTTTGTTTTTTTTTTTACGTCCAAGCAAAGACACACACACACACACACACACACACACACCACTAGGATTACTGTGCAGTGCATTATGCAGTGCCCAGACAGTGGAGTAATTCAGACAGAGGCGGTGTTAATAGTGACAGTGACAGGCTCGGGCTCCGGCTATTTTCTCTCCGTCCCGTTTTGAATGAAACGCTGAGAAAAGTGTGACGATCACACACCAAGGCCTGCTGTGTGGGGCGAATGTCTGCAGTTCAGATGTGGAAAAAGTTCAAAATCAGTCGCTTATCTCCGTTAAGAAGATGCACGTTAAAATCTGAAAATATGAACAGAACCACAGCAGAATGGAATAGATCAGATTGGAGGAAGGTCTGAGCCTGACGGGGATGCAGAAACGAGCTGTGCAGGTTAGAGATTCTCTGCAGAGTCGTTCACTGATGGGAACGAATGAATAAGACATCCTGTTTCACACAGTCATGCACAAAAAGCTTCTATGAGGTTCACACCCCAACGCGTTGGTTAGACATTTGGTGTGGAGTTGGATATCAAACGTACGCGAATGGAGTTGGGTGTTGCACAGCGTGAGGTGCCTGTTTGTCTCAGCGCAGTCGCTGCCCTCAGCCTAACAGGAAACTCTGCAGCACATCGTGAAGGTTTACACAGTCAAACGATAATTTTTGAGGATTCAAAAGAATTAAACTCGGCCGCAATTTGCTTAGGTTTTTCATCTGCATGACCTCATAAATTTCCCACATTATAAGTTTAGCACAGCTTACCTACATCTTCACCATAGTTTCAGTTTTGCTCATGTGTTTCCTTTGTCTGAGCCACTGCAACACACTCTGCTGACAAAGTTGACCTTTTCGCAGCAATTTCTGGCGTTCGTGAAGTCATTTTGGTCGCATAAACTAAGTTGGTATAAGTTTAAGCAAACTAACTAGCATTTGCTTTAACATAGTGCAGATCTAGAGGTAAAAGTAATTATTATTTCATATATTCAGGTACTGCAGCCACAATAGAAGCCCAGGTTATCATCTGTTTTCTACCACTTAGTCAGAGTGGTAGAAAATGATGTTGGGATGTGGTCCTTTTTTGTGATGTGGTCTTGATTTTTTTTTCCTTTTCTTTTTTTAGGAGAATTGAAATGACTAAACCCGCTCAGCTGTGTCATCACACCCTTGCTGAGGCAGATGGATGCAGCACAGAAATAAGTTTTTGAGTTTATAAAGTATGATCAACAAATACATTTTGTTGATCATACAATCAGAATTTAACTGGACTTTATGCAGTTAATCTATATGTGACTGGAAAGAATTACATTGTTTTCAATCGAGTTTAAATTAAATGTTAATCACTGATAATCCACATCGGACTCTATTTGAGTATTAAGTCAGTCTCATAGTCTCTCAGAAATATATTTAGACCATGAATTTCTTTCACTTCTCAATGATCTGCTTTACACATAACAAATTCAAAGGAACAGAAACCCCTATCATAAAGCACTTTAACACACGACTAAAGCTGCAGCATGCACCTTTAAACCACTGGCCTACCCTGCTTAGAGAAACTCTCTGCAGCAGAGTCCTAGTCAAAGATGACTGAATCTTTCTCTTCCTCTTTCATCAATCTTCCCCTAATTTTCTCACTGGGTTTCCCCTCGTCACGCAGCTGAACTCTCTGCCACGGTAAAAACCCGGTGATGTCTGAACCAATTACAGACTTTCTGACTCCATCGTTCAAACATTATTCAACCTCTTAACTCCCTCTGTAATGTAAGTCAGTGAATCCGTGAGGTCAGCGGTGTCATCGTTACAGTCAAGGTTGTTAAATATGAAGGGTAATACAAAGAGTCAGAATCCGCATGGAAATAGATTTGATACATATTTCCAGCATCTTAACTGTTTTACTTTAAGGCATAAAAGGTATTTTAAACAACGTATCAAATATGATGGACAAATTAACCAAGTAGACAAAGAGCTCATGTAGGAGCCTGGGTACACACGTGCAATAGTAAAGAGGTTGTAGAAATGATATTTCACACAATTTAGTAATAACCTAAATCACGGTGGAGGGAGTGTGAGAACAGAGAAGGGATGCAGAAGATTAGAAATGATAAAGTCGGGAGGAAAACGGATAATACGCGAAAATCGACAGGAACGCTTCCTGTTAGAATTCCATCCTAATTGACTTCTAACCAACTTTCTCTCCTCTGACACGATTGATTTTACGGATTACAGGCAGGTCCAGCAGACACGCGGCAGGGGTTTCAATAGCTGTTGCTGCACACGGCTCATGGCGAACCAAAAATTGCGTTGACACCTCTTTCTTGTTGAAGCACCACGGCCTGTTGAAGCTAAATCAAGACCGACACAGATCCAGAGCAAGCCCAAGCCTTCCATGTGCACACGAAATTTAAACGGTTTGTCCACACACAACTACAACACAGACACAGACAGAAAGAAATACACATACACAGCTTTGCACGCTGAACGAATAGGCAAGTCAGCAGTCACATGCGATGCACCCCAGGCGGTCGACATGAAGTGTCATGAAGAGGAAGCGGAGTCAGACTGACAGCACGTCCTTTTGACCACAGACAGCCACAACACATCACCGGGACATGTCGACCAAGAGAGCCCCCACTAGCAACAAATGTGCATGTCACAGTGGGCGACGCACATTTTAGCTACGGGAGGCAGGGGAGCCTGGTCGGGGCACTGCAGCAGAAAACATGGCAAAAGACACAAAGCAAACCGTCTCATGGGATGAATGAAAACGGGCAGATGAAGAGAAAGCTGAGAAATCTACAGAGAAGAAGGCAACAAGGAAGTAGAAAATCGTCCCGATTAGAGAGAACTCATTTGCAAAGCGTGTCATTTATTGCCATCTCGGGGGTGTTCCTTTTAGATTCGGAGAGGAAGACTCCTGTAGATTTCCAAGTATCCATCTGGATTCTACACAGAAATGATGACATCTAGCCCAAATTTAAAAATAAGATGAAATTGTCAGCTGCATTAAAGTATCGGTCCATTTTCCCCTCACTGAAATTAAAATAATGTCTATGTGAGGCAGATTTATTAATTCAACATCAATCATACAATTACAATAACATTACCGATCGAAAATAAAAGCATGCACCACTTATTTCTGTGTCCTGGTTTAAAAGGAAATATTTTGTTCTGGTAATGTTTTAAGATCAAGTAATAGACTTTATGTTTATTATCACAATTTATTTCAGTCCATAGTAATGCCTACATTTCAGGGTTTCCCGAAGTGTGTCGTAATGCCTGGCAGGCCACCAGGTTTTCCTTAACTTCCTTATGTTGTCTGATTATTTTAGGTATGTGCTTTTATACTCCAGTAACAGTGAAGGCGGATTAAGCCAGGCTTGTAGTTGACGCTTTGAACTGGGCGAACAATTTACCTAAAGGAACTCTGTAAAATATCATACATTTATGAGCTGAGGAGAGCATATTGGTAATGAATGAAAGTGGCTCGAGAACGGAGCCCTGAGGAACCCCACACATGATCTTTGCTACCTCACAATTGTAATTATCGTCTGACATAAAGTAGGCATGGGCTGCCAAATAAGATCTTAACAAATATAGCACCATTCAAAGACAGACTGATAACAATTGTACAAACTAGATACACAAAGTTTTACAATTTGAAGCCGTCTGACAGACACTGATTTGTAATCAAAAGCTGAAATCCAGCATTAACTCGGCACAGAAGATGACCGGTATGTGGCAAGGCGCGAATCTGTTGTGTTGACAGAAGGACACGAAGAATGCCGAAGACAATGAGAGGCGTTTATCTGTCAAAGCAAAGATAGAACCACGGTGATGTAACGCCGCAAACCAAAGGAGTGACCTACGGCGCAAGGGTGACTGCATGCACAAGCGAGCCTTTTCTGCTGGTTAAACAAATTATGAGCCGCGGTGATGCCAGGGTGAGCATGTTGGCCCAAGTCACTGGCTAAGCGGCTGTTCCATGGAAGCACGGAGGCATGGTACGACATGTGGTTCATCCCACCAGGCAGCCGGAGTCACAAGAATGACACTTGTGTGCACGCTGCTGTGCTGTGCTGCTCGGTTCAGCTGAGAGCCATAATAAACAGTCAGTGCTCCACAATACAAGAGCATTTCTTGTTAAATTGCTTTAATTGCTGCCCTAGAGGAGTGTTTGATATAACGACTACCTCATTTCTTTCTGCAAACAACTCATATTTAATTTCTTCATTACTTCATTAGGTAATTGATGTAGAGCAGCTCAGTCTCTGACACTCTGGTAGGATTTGATAAATCCCTGAAGCAAAAAGCGCATTTTTATTTTTTAAGGGTTTACCAAGGCTCATACATCCCTCAATCCTGCATCTATCTACTCCCTGCATGCTACTCTGCATATTTGGGGATGGGTGGGCTGACCACTCTGAGAAACACTCTGAAAGCATTGATTGCTTTCCCAGAGCTGCTCATCTGAAGAAAAATGCAGCTTCAACAAGCTGAATTTTCCAAGTATTATGTTGGTTGCACTCAAAAAAAAACCCCAACCCTTTCACTCTTGTTCTCAAAAACCGGTATCACCTCAAGACACAGGGAGCGCAAACAGGCACCACATGCAACAGAGACATAAAGGAAAGCGGGCATAGCGAGGGAAGAAGGAAAGTCAGTGGAGGAAGAGAGGGGACCGATGTTAAATGAATGGATAAAACTAGAGAGCATGAAAGGAGAGACGAGTCTGGGTTAGAGAGAGGGAGAGTCTTCACGCTTCGGCGAGCGTCATGCCATAGGGCCCGATTCTGCTGACCTGCTTTCTTTCGCTAACAAAGACTGAGCTTTTGCACACTCCGAAAACCTTTCCACACGTGCACACAACACATTTGGAGATTTGCACGCCCACTTAAACAAAGCCTGTGTTCACAAGTGGGATATGCAGGTCCACAGGCACGTCACCCTCCACTCAGGTTCAGCTCCACGCTTCTGTTTACATCTTTGTACGCACAATATATGATGTCTTGAAGTTGATCTTTTTCATCCCTTTCTGACAATTGCATTTTTGATATAGAGGAAATAATTGAGATAAAGAAGTTTGTGAAAATGCTCATTTTCATACTGGGATGTTTGATAAAAATATACATATAAAAACAACTCTACATATTAATGTTTTCGTTCTGAAATGTCCATGGTTCCCAAAAAGTAAAGCATGAACCAACAGAAATGACAGAATAACAGAAATGGTGCACTAATGCATGATGTTTAGTTTTTATACATTTTTAAAAAATTGTATAAATGACGTAAGCTTGGTCCGACTGTGCTAGCTCCCATCCAGCCAAAGCAGGGATGAATAACATTGTTAAGCCTTTTCAGTTTGAACCATAGCCTGTGAAAATCAACGGGAATGTAGAAATCACAAGGAGTAATGGAGGTGAGGAGGACCAAACGGTGGAAGAGGAAAGAGTTGGCCAAAGAAGCTGGTGTTTGTGCTGCTGCTGCCACCTTCAGCTTCATAAATAAAACAATGAATAACATGTCGGACTATGTGATCTGGTAAGTAGGTGACGTGTCTGATTCGGGCTTCAGTTCGGTAACACCTGTTTGGGTTTGGCTTTGGGTCCATGGTTTCACATTCAGAACTGGTAGGAGTAGTAATTAATTTAAAGAGCTTCCAGTGTTGCCCGTCTCTGACGTTTCTCCCACCGTCTTTCGCTCGCTGGAAGGAGGTGGCATTTGGTTTTACCTTGTGAAGGTAACAACCACCTGGTTGAGCCTTCATCAGTTTTGCTCGTACAATTGACTCAGAGCCTCCTGGAGAAAAACGTTGAGAGCACAGTGGGAAGTTGTTTGGCTCTCTCCTTTGAAATAATCCAGACTCACCTCACTTTCCTTATTAGTTACAGCCAACAGTGATACAATGTGGCAAGCAATATGATAAACAATAACTCAGGTAAAGTTAGCCTTGCTGTGTTTACTCTGTAGATTCTACCACAGAATGGACCCAACTAAATATTCAGCCCAGCAGGCATGGATCAGGTGAAAAAATGGCAACAAAAGACATGCATTTTTTAGTTAATAGGAAAATTACAACATATTTAGGCCAACATGTTCGACTAAACGTGGATCCCTTTAAAGCATTCATCTTTATTCTTACCAAAAACAAGCCCATGCTTAGGCAAGATTGTAGCCACAACATAAATCAACATGACAATTTTCATCCGTTTTGCAAAGCTGTTCTTGTCAAACACTGAAACAAGTCTAAATTGCATCAACGAAATAAATGTTATTGAAAGTAATATGATTAAGATTAATAAGTATCGTTTAGGCTTACTGGTGCTTTCTCAGCATAAATGTTTGCTGCAAGGTTAGATTAGTGCATTAAATTGTCTATGTTGGCTACATGCCCGTTCAGGAAATAGTAAAGTGACTGCTTTACTATTTTACTTTTTAGGTGATCTGAGATGGTGTTTATTTTGAACTAAAACTGAACATTGAATTATAACTTCTTTGTCATCGTTATAATTTTCTGCATTATTTTTATCCTCTAGGTTAAACATTGAAAGTTCTCAAAATATGGTAACATTAAGTGAACATGACTCACTGCATCACTGCATTTAAAAACAGGAACAATTCTGTGACTAGTTATATCTTTACAGTCTACTTTATTCTATTTAAAACAGAAAAATCAATTTGTTCCTCCTTAAGACAATGTTGCCTTAGGGTTTGAAAAGTGTAGCAGCCTTCTTTCTACCAGCTGACTTGCAGCACACAGCAATAACTGGGGGAGAGGTAATGCTGTGTTGCTCTATTCTTAAAAAAAAAAACAACAAAAAAAACCGCTGATTACCCTAGCCCATTTTCAGAACAGGAACAGCTACAATTCGCACAGGGTCACAAAAATTGATCGGTAACAATTTGAATAAATGTTGCCTCGTCCAGTGAGTCTCATTTCTGCAGCGACATTCAGATTTCAGGGTCAGAATTTGGTAAAAACAACATGAAAACATGGACCCATCCTGACTTGCATCAATGCTTCAGTCGGCAGCACTGGTAGAGTCTGGAGAATATTAACTTGGCCCACTTTGGACCCCATAGTACCACTGGAACATCATTTAAACTCCACAGCTTACCTGACCGTGTCCACACCTTCACAACCACATGTCCAACTTAACATGGATGCTTCCAGCAGCATAATTCAACATGACAGTGAGTTATACTCCAATCACCTCAATCCAATAAAGCACCTTTTGAATGGGAGATTTGCATCACTATGGACCAACCTCTGATGAATGGTTCCCACACACTGTTGAATATGTACCCTCCAGATTTAAGGTAATCCAACTCGGTACTACCAAGGTGAACCTAATAAAGTGGCAGGTGATTGTATTTTCTTGTTTTATGCTGTGTGTTGCAAGGACGCCTGTTATGGCAGAATGCACTGCTCAAGTCGATTGTTTGAATAAACCGATCATTCAAATCATGGTCATCGTCAATTTTCACACCAGCTTCTCTTCCTTTTAAAGCTTACTGACAAACATTAAGCTTCTGACAGAAAGAAAATTGCCCATTTCACAATGAAAAGTGACGTTTCTTAAACCTTTTATGCGCTGTACAGTTATTTAAATCATGTTCTCTGTCATGCAATTCCTATCCAAAACCTATTCTAACTCCCTCTCTCTCTCTCTCTCTAGTGTGTAATTCGTCTGTCCTACTGACACAGTAACACCGAAGTGAAGAGGATGGTGGAGGGGGAGTGAAAAAAAAAAAAGACTGGAGTGGAGTGGCCTTTTCTCTATGCTAATCTCCGTAGGCTGAAAACGCTCAGAACAAGACGCAGGATTCATTTGTCTCCTTCCAAATGAATCAAATGCACACCGTAAAAACACAAATCCTCTGGTTTCTCTGTTTTTGTGCCTCCCCCCCCCCAGACCTACCCCTCCTCCCACAATGTTATCTGTCAATCAAAGCCTTTCATTAGAAGGCGCGACACACCCACCACAGCATATCTTCCACGTTTCCCACTATAATATCTTAATAATATAATCGGTCGTCAATTAGGCTCAGCAGAACTCATTTTCATCGTTTCCTCTCATTTTCGACCCTCCATGTTTCCCCCGGTATATCCTCGCACCGCCGGACAGATGTGAACCGCTGCTTGCCATGTCGCATCTCTCTTCTACAAATAAATCGCTTATTTCCTGTTATTTTTTTTTCTTCCTTTTTCTTTTTCTCTCAATTACTTGAGAGCACCCAGCATTAATCCAATCCAACAGGCTTTTCGACCTCTTGGTTCTTCTACATCAACATTCGCATTTATTTATCCCGATCATTCAGAAACGTAACGCGATAATCCTTGCTTTATTCATTTTTTGGCTCTATTGAACCGCTTCCACTGCAGGATCAATAGAGCTGAACAGGCGCTGCCTCTGCTTCTGCTGCGGCTGCACTGCTGCTTTGCGCTCCACCGCTGCACTATGCAACGTGAATGTCAATGTCAGGTTTCATACACAGCTGCGGTGCAGCGGTTCGGCCAGGATACATCATCCGAAATCACTTGCATTCAAGCACCTCATGTCTCTGAGATTTTAAAAATGGAATAATAATAGTAAACTGACAGGTGCTGATGCGTTTTCTTTTCCTTTTTACTCTTTTTCCCCTCCACCATATAAATATATCAATATATATATATATATATATATATATATATATTACAATCCACAGAGGTCCACTCACCGTCACTGCGGAGTGTCTGACTGCGTTGCACGCCGTCTGCCGTATCTCGGCCGCGCTCCCCGGTTTCAGCAGGTTCTTGGTGAATCTCCGGGTCGATTCGGCTGCCATCTCCTCATCTGAGCGGACCGAGTGATCTCTGCGACAGCCCCAGTCAGTTCCTGGCCCCTTCGCACCTAACCCGATCCTTCTGAGCTCTGTTTACACATACGCATACGCACACACTCACACGCACACACACCGACACAGCCTTGCACACACACGCTTCTCTCTCTCTCTCTCTCTCTCTCTCTCTCTCTCTCTCTCTCTCCCTCTCTCTCCCCCACCCCCCCCCCC
>NW_015114636.1:46151-53303 GCF_001443285.1 Poecilia latipinna
CCCCCCTCCCCCCCCCCCCCCCCCCCCCCCCCCCCCCACACACACACACACACACACACACACACACACAGCGGCGTGTCTGTGATACGCTCAGCATCAAGTTAGTGGCTTTCTCAGACATTACTCATCGCACGGGCTTTCAAATTAAAGTCCGCTTCCTAACCTAGAAAAGAATGCCTCGCTGCCTTCAATCACGGCTTTTATTTTGAAGGGGACACATTAAATTTCCGTACTGCACAAGATCCCGTTCTTTTTTTTTTTTTCTATAATTATTCCGCGTTAAATTGTTTTAGCCACCTATTTTAACCCATTTTGAATCAAAAATATTTTACTTCAGAGAAATAAAACTCTCGCTTCAATTTTATTTGATATTTCACTCAGGCCTTTATTAGAAACAGCTCACATATTGGCTGGGAAATGTCAGACAGCCTTTAGCAGTCCAGTCACGATCAAGGTAGGATTAGAGCCGAGACGAGGGAGACACGCGAGCCAACACTGACACCTGGTGGAAGTACTTAGCTGTGACACTCTAAAAGACCTGTCGTTTCCTATCGTTTCCTTCACGTTTTCTTTCTGAATAAGGGTTCTTCACCTTATTACCAGTTTGGTACATCTACATTTATCAAAATTAATAGGTTAGGCTGAAAGTGCAAGGTAAACATAAACAATAAAAATAAACAACAAATGTATTTTTAATCTGTGTTGTCGCTCTAAAATTGAAAATGGGTTAATCTAATTGCAATTTATGATTAGCTCAATTAATTTAACCTACTGTGTGATAATAGTGCGGTCAGCTGGTGTTCGTAGCATCATGTTTGGAAGCGTATTCATGGGTCTGAGAGAGAAACTTTTTGTCTCTGTTGACGATCGTATTAAATGGACACGTAGCGCCTCCCAGAGGACAGCTGGAGAAATGTTGAATGGGAACTGGTATTTGTAGTTTCTTCCTTTAATTAATAAGGGAACGTGAGTTGCACATGTCTAGGGCAGTCGTTCCCAAACTTTCCAGCTTTTGATCCATAAAATGAAAAAAGCAAGAGGCTCCCAAAGTTTTTATTGAACATACACATATTTTTATATATTTTATTTTTAATGAGTCAATTGAGTGAAATCAATGAATGTGAAGGAACAATGAAATCAAATTGTTGCCTCTAGAGCCTTTGTTCCTTGAAAAAAGGTGAAAGTGCATTTCATAGTCATATTGCCCCACCAACAAACTAATCACAAAATTACAATTGTGATTATTATAATCACTGGTGGGATGGTTTTAGGGCCACAATGCAACCTCCAACTTGTCAACAGAACAAACAAAAAAATCAAAATAATTTAGTGACATCATGGATCCTTGTCTGATATCAAGTGACATTAAATGTCTCACTTTATTTATAATGTAGGATTTGTCAATTAAGTTAATAAGTTCTGATTAAATAAGGATGCAACACTAAAAAAGAGGAGAAAAGAAGAAATAAAGGAATAATCATGGGGATTTCAGTTGCTTGCCTTGTTTTACGTCTTGACAATCAAACCAGGCATCTTAAAAGCAGAAAAATAGACATAAAACACTTTAAATCACTTAAAACAAAGCCATGTACATTTGTTATAAGTGAAAGCTTAGGGGTACCATTACTTGTGTGTGCAGAGATTTTGCTAAAAGGGAATTACAAACTAAAGCGCATCATTCTTTTCGATGCTGAGTTAATAGTATAATCAAGTTAAGCTCACGTTTTTTCAGTGTGAGGTTGCGCTGCTTTCGTGAAAATATTCAGAAATTTTAAGGCCTTTTCTACATCTTTACTAGCGGTCTCATCTAATTGATCCATTTCTGTATGTATTACAAGGAACTTAAATTTGAGTCAACATAAAAAAAAAATTACAACTACAACTAATTGTGCTACTGTGGAACACATTTATGGATGCAGTAAACGTAAAGTTGAGCAGCTCCTCCATATCTCACCTCAGTTTGAGGATTAAGCCTCACAACTTTCCTTTCCTTAAAATAAATCTTGTGTGCAAAATAATTACATTGACGTTTTGAATTGAAGCTACAATCTGGAGGGAGAAAACAGTTGTGCGTCAGTGTTGATCCTCTGGGTGGCAGCATAGCACCACAACTTGCACAAAATTAGTCGATCCGCCTGAAAGTTTAAATAGTGAAAACAGTGATCGTTATAATGTCATTATACCCACGTTTATTTGATCTGAGGCACTCACTGATTTAACACACGGAGGCAGTCCTGACGGCAACTTAAAGACACAAATTAACTTGACACACATTGTGGACTGTGGGAGGAAGCTGGTAATACCTTGAGAAAACCCACACATGCTCGTGTTTATCGATTTTTCTTTTTTTGTAGTTGAAGGAAAATTGTTCCTGTTTTATTCTCAAGAAAATAAAGTTAGGTCCAGGATTATTCACACCCTTCTCAGATTTGTATTTAAAAATATTTTTGTTGTCACGTTGATTGATTCCAGTATTAAAGTTTCGGGTCTGCCCTTGCCAGATGGGAAGGATTTATTTTTCTGCTTTTTTTTTTTTTTTTGATCACGAATGCAAAAACATGATGTATGACTACAAACATTGAGTGGCTCATGCAGCACGGACTGCTCCAGTAGATACAACAGCATCCAACCCAACAGAACAAGAAGACTGACTGATCATAGTAGTTTAGTTTACCAAATTACACGCCTGTATTGTACAGATCTTTCAAATTCTGGGGGAGGAAAAAAAAAATCAATCATTCCCAGAAAGAAAGTTTTTGTACTCGAAGGCCTTGCAGACTGGTTTAATTTCTGCATCCTGCCATCAAATATGAAATGGCACCGACTATAAAACTTTCACAAGTGGCTTCTAAATATTTCTGCAGACATTATGCAAATGCGTTGCATTGATGTGGACAAATACAGCCAGAAAAGATTGGACTACAAACGAGAGGATTTTGAGGCGCTGTCTGCTGTGCTGTGGTGCACGATATTCCTTTGATGTGCTCTTTGCAACTTACAAACCAACACCTATATTACACCCTAAAGGGAGAATATGTAATAAGCTTTGAAAAAAAAAAAAAGGTTTAAAAGCTCTTCAGAAAACCTTGGGAAGTGTTTCTTGAATCTGGCTTGGCCAAAGCAAAATGAAATGAAAAGGAAAAAAACTGTCTTTTTTTTTTTTTTTTTTTTGCAGTGTATATAGATTGCATTTTACTTTGATAACCCCCTTGGAAGTCATCCAGTGGAAAATAGAGTCTGTCTGTGAGTGAATTGATCTCAGCATAAATCCATTTGTTCGATGAAGACCCCTGAGGTCTTTTAGATGATATCAGTGACTAAAACAGCATCATCAAGATCAAGGAAATCTGCAGATAAAGTTGTGGAGAAATTGTTTGTGGACGATCACCACAAACCAGCCCGATCCATCATCTGCAAAGAGCATGACTCAGAAATGCAAATGTCATTTCTGTCCGCCTAAGTGACAGGTGGGCAGCCTGGAGGTCAACTCTGGAGGAGCTGCAGAGATTCACAGCTCAGTCGGGAGAATCTGAGCAGTCTCGAAATAACGCTCGTTAGAGGTTGCGAAAAGACTTGGAGGAAGTTCCCCCCTCCAGAAAGACAACTTAATCATCAAGTCAGATCTACAATGGAAGCTGCAAAAACTGCATAAAACAAAGAACAGCAATGTATTGTAGTTAAGAAACACCTGTTGGTACGCTTGAGCATGATGAATCGTAATGCGTTAGCCAGGCAGTCATCAACGCACTGAGTTCCCCCCATAATCCCAGCCTTGTATGGCTGACAGCAGAGGGTAACTGAGAGGTGAAGAGTGAAAAGTATAATGTGGGGGGGGAAAAAAAAAAAGAAGAAGAAGAAAAACTTCCAGCAGCCAAGGTAGCAAAACGAGGGAGTGAAGAGAGTGGGAGAAATGCTGGATCACTTCAGGCACAAATTGGACATAGTGCAGCTTTAGCCAGGCAATATTTCTTGTCAAGTCCCCAGATTCAATAACAAGATAGCCCTCTCCAGCATCCAGAGGTTTCTAAATCCAAGATGGGTCTCGAGGATTGAGGAAAGAAAGAGGCTGTTCATAGCCTTCAGGGATGGCTGCGGGGTCACATTTCCTCTGACCAGAGCTTTGACTGTCTAATTTTTATTTATTTTTTTTCTCACACAAGAAGTGGATGTCCATGTGCAGTTAACATATCCCTGTCGGCAGCACAGAAAAGAATGATTCCAGTAAGGGCAGGGTTTGTGTGTGGTGGAAAAACTCTTAAAAAGCTGCAGCCATGATGCGGGGATTTGAGTTTTGTCAGTCTGATGGTGGACGTGAAGCCACTGCTTTGTATGCAGAATGAAATTTGGGAATATTGAAAGATAAACAAAAAGGCCAAAAATAAGGATTTACATTAAACTAAAACAACTGGGGGCTTTCTGAACACTTGTTCAGTCTATTAAACTTGGACACGCCAGTGCTAAAAAAAAAAAAAGGACTCATTAAATTTAATCAAAGATTTCTCTGAATATTTTCCAACAGCTGAAATTATTATTATTATAATTATTATTATTATTATCTTTTGGAAGTAAGGAAGAAGTGCAGATATTTGAAGCCTGCTAACTGGGAGTGCACAGCAGCACTAAAGTGTTTAACACTCTGGACATCTAGAGAAAGCTGACGTCAGTCCAGAACTTCGATTACAGTAGGAATGATGCGAGAGGCTTGGCTCAACTTATAGGTGAACGACTGCAAAAGAACTACATATTTCCCTTCAAAATGGCAAATAAAACTTAAAAAGAAAAAAAACTTTTTCACTCCTTTGAGCCTAAACTGAATTGAATTTATCTGTGAAATTTACAAAAGCCTTTGAAGCTGCCATCAGTGAGTCTGATTCGTCCCTACAAAACTGACTGACGCTACGAATGATGACTGTCACCCGTCACATAGAAAGCTATTTTACTGATCCTTTCATCAGTAATTGGCCTTTTTGCTTCACTTTTAACTATGATTCCTGATCTGAAGTCACGCATGAACGAGTCCTGACACGGAGGTGCTATCTAACTTCAGCGTCAGTTCGCTCTAGTTTTGTGCATTTTCCGTGCTGTATGCAGGTGATTCATGGTAGAATGCAGAAGTGGACTTTCACTGTAACTCCGAGCTTTAAGATATTAAACAGCCTCATGTTCTTATTAGTTCTCTTCTCATACTATCTTTTTTTTTGTTTGTTCTTTGGTGGATTCCGTATGTGTGTGTGTGTTAGGTGTGCGTGTGTGTGTTAGGTGTGCGTGCGTGCGTGTGTTTAAAGGAGTGTCTGATGCCTGCGGTGAAATCAGGCAGATAAAAGGAAGTGATGAGGTCTGGATCTTCAGCATCCTGACAGCTGTAGATTAAATTAAAGAACTTCTGACAAATCAAACAGATTTCACTCTCTGTCTTTCTCTCCATCTCACTCTCTATCCCTTTTCACCCCCAGAGCCCTCATCAGGCAAGCCGGGTGCGTAGTTTTAAACAAAATGGATTTCATCTTTAAGGGCTTGGGTGGGCTTTGAAACAGCACCAGCTGCCGGGCCTGCTTGTCAGTTGCTTTTTTTTTTTTTTTTTTTTTCCTTCACCTCCTCTTCTGGACTCATTGGCTCAGCTTTTTTTTTTTTTTTTTTTTTTTTTTTTCAAACAAAATTCACAAAATTTGACCCAATATCGCNCTTCTGGACTCTTTGGCCCAGCTTTTTTTTTTTTTTTTTTTTTTTTATCTCCAAGAGACTTCAACAAACTTGAGCCATATTGCGGCAGATAAAGGTAGAACATCGGGTCTTCAAACCCTGACAGTAATTGAGAGATGAAACAGACACATTTTCCAGGTTCTGAGAAGCCCGACTCCGATCGACACATCAAATGCTCTCACTTGGGATTCCGGCGGATTGACAGGGAGCCGCGCTCTGCTCCCACAGGATCGAGATTCTGCTGTTAATAGAGGACGTTAGCGCTTCACAGCGTCGTCAATTGGAAGAAAAATCCAAATAAAACACAGAAATGTGTGTTTAAAAAAAAAGAAAGAGGCCTGCTGCAAGTGAAAACGAAGCACATATGTGCATCCATCGTCATGGTAAAGTCACGTGACGTCGTCCGACGATGTCTCACTGAAAACGTCCTTCGCGTTTATCGGCAACCATGTTAAACGGGAAAAGGCCCTTAAAATAAATGAGTTTACCAATTTCAGGAGTAGAAATGAACCTTTTAAAATTAGAGTTCATTTGTTTTCAGTGGAGATAAAAATCCAAAGTAATTTTTCTTGATCAAAATCCAAACTACTCCTTGTGGTGAATGTTTGATTTTCTGGCCAAGGCCACCGGATTTTTACTTCAAGTTCACACGACCTTTGCAAGAGAACAGCAGTAGACATGAGCTACTTTTCCGTATGTCTATAAATCTTTGTCTCCTCTTACCAGTGTCCATTTCAAGTCAAAGCTCCAGAACTGCTTAGCAAAATCCATGTTTATGTTTGTGATGGTAGGGGAAAAAAAAAAAAAGTTTACCCCTGAGTGTAGAAACAGCTTTGGGCAAGTGGCTGTTTTCCTCTAACGTTTGAAGATCAACACACATCTGCCCTACATGAACGGGATGCTCTCTTGTCTTTCTCATGCTGAAGAGGCAAAGAGACATGTTTCTTTTTTTTGCATGTCATATTTTAAACGATGGGAGTTCTTCATTTTCTAGTAATAGCAGATCACTAATTAAATCCTACTTGACACTGATCAGCTTAAAAATAATAAAATAAATATAAAAAAATGCTTAATTACAATTAATTTTACAGGACACGTTAAGGTTGCAATAGAGCAAGGAACTAGAGATTTGATAAAACAAGGAAAAGACACACGTATCATTTAATTTCATAATTTTTTTTTTTTTTTTAAGTTCACATCTATTATAGAGCATTGGAAACTTAATTTATTTTAAAGGGTTTTATGTTTCATACTAAGGTTAAATTCTTCTGAATATTGCACCATGTTCATTTCTAAGTCAGCTATATTTTTGAATTTTACACCTAAGCTGTGGTTTTAATTGCGTTTGCGAAAGTTAAAGAAGTATTTAATTGGGCCAAACTTTAAAAAGTGACATATTTTTTGTGGATTTTTATGAATGGGAGTAAAACTAATGTGTGTGTGTGTGTGTGT
>NW_015114636.1:56533-94716 GCF_001443285.1 Poecilia latipinna
ATGTGTTTGTGTGTTTGTTTTTATATATATATATTTATATAAATATATTTATATATTTATATATATATATATATATATATATATTTTTTTTTTTTTTTTTTTTCACAGTGCAAAAATTAAATGTGGTTTTGTTGCTTGATTTACAAAAAATTGCACTTTAATACAAAAAAAGGATGTGTTTTATGCTCTATTGTATGTTTTATAAGTTATATTAAATGAGGTTAAATGTTAAGCTGGTTATAAAGCCACAAAACTGTAGATTGTGCAAAAAAAAACAAAAAAAACGCTGCATATAATCTCCAAGTCACTAGAGAGCAGTGTTGGGCAGCGATAAAAGGGAAGAGGGTATGCGTATGCCTCGTGTGTGTGTGTATGTGTGTGTGTGTGTGTGTGTGTGTGGGAGAGAAACTCGCCCGTATGCAGCAGTGTTTGGACTCAGAAATGCAAGGCTGCAGCAGCTGGCCAAACAGAGTGAGCAGGGAGTCATGCAGAAGCTGTGTGTGTGACTGTGTGAGGAGGGAGCGGTGCAGACCGCTGAGGAGAGGCCTTCTACTCGCTCTGACTCCTCAAACTAACAGAATTAATAAGCTCGTTTGCCAAGGAAAACACTCTAATCAGTGGGTTTCCTCTCATTAAAAGTTAATTAGTTTGACACGAGTTTCCTGCAGAAGAAAGTATTGGCCACTTAGAACTCATTAGAGCCAAAGGAAAACATCAAACTGAGGAAAGCAGGAGAGGGGAGAAAGAAGGAATGAAGCATGCACACACACACACACGCATTCAAACATTTTATCATCCCAGCGCACGTTGAGAGACTCACGCAAGCTGGCAGATCTACAAATACTTTGTCTTTTCAGACTGTTGGGAACAAATGTAAACATCCCTGCCAGTAGACATATACATAAAGTCATACACACTTAAAAGAATCCTATAAGTACAGCAACCTGATTTGACTGCTTTTCTAGAAATCATCAAACTTATAATCTGAGGTGTACCTGAAACCCTGAAACATACAATTTTTTTTGTGTGTTCTGTATTTTTTTTTTCTCCCCCGAATCTTTTTGTTATAGAAGCTGACATACAATTAACTAAAACAACACTTAAGCACTCAAGTTAAAAATGTGGGGAAAAAAACCATCCAGACAAAGGCGTGTGGAGAATCCCACAGAAAGAGAGGCACCAGCCGGCCAGCAGATCCGAATCTAGAGCAAAAACTTTTTTCTGTGAGGCTGAAAGGTTATGCAAAAGCAACAACGTAAATTGTTGATGTTGTGCAAAAAGAACAATAATCAGATGACGATGCTGCAAAAATATGTAGAATTCAAATTGTACTTATGCTGATGCTGCAGTAAAGTTTCATGCTTCTGTTTCACATCTCTTTGCAGCAACTCGTTTCTGACGCGTTTCCACTTTAATATTTCATTCGGTGCTTTGCTAATGAAAATCAGGGCTGATGCTGAAGACAAAGGTAGAAGCAAATTTACAAAGAAACTCCAAAGTGGTTTAGAATTAGGAAAGAAAATCACAGAGTTGTCCTGCAATGCCAACATAAACACAACGATCTCTAAAGTGCTGACAGTCCTAAAGATCTTCTTGTGGTCAATCCAAAACCCAGACACAAACTGGGTCGCGCCTCGCCACACTGCTGCTAAATGAAGTAAGGCACCCACACCCTCCTCCGCTTCCTTCTTCGCTCCATCTCTCCGCTGCGCCAGCAGCTTCACTGATCTGTCCAGCCTGCTTAGACTTCCCCTTGTTAATGAATCATGAAGTTTGACTTTTACTCCTTAATAAGCAGTGTTTTGCAGAGAGCGTGTGGAAAGCTCAGAGTTTGTTTTTGTTTAATTAGCTCAGCAGGTTCTCTGTCCACGGGGCTCATTAAAGGGGAGACGGCTCGGGGGCCCGCTGAGCGGCGTCCAGCGAGGAAACGCTGAAAGGCGGGGGGGCCCCTAGCTGCCAGGTGGCTACAAGACGAATGGGCCCGGGCACAGGCTGAGACGGGGCAGGAAACGCAGTGGCACTGGGCTGCGAAGTGAGGAACAATGATGGGAAATGTTCTGGTGAAAACATGCGGACTAGCGGTGAAAGAAGGCTGGGAAGGGGCAAAGAAAGAAACGAAGAAACAAAATCAAAGAAAGGCTGACAGAGACCGAGGTTTTAAATCCTTTTTTTAAAATTATTATTCTTTTTATGTCAAAAAAGACAGTGCTAGCAACCGTGCAGATAGATCTAATAAGACATGTAGTTTTAGTGATTGATATAGTCATTGTTTCCACTACATTTAACTTTAGGTCAGTAATATAAAAATAAATGCAATCTGTTTGGTCCCAACCATTTGATCTGATTGGAATTAAGCAAATGTGCTTCCACAAGAAAATGTTTGTACAAAGGTTTAAGAATATTCTAAGGTTCAGACAAAAAAAGGCAATGATAAATAACTTTCTAGTTTTACTCAGCAGCTAATATATGACCCAATGAACCAAGTTAAACTTTTTCAGTCTCTTTTTAATTGTACAGGCAATACCTAAAAAAAAAAAACATATTAGAAAAATGCTGAAAAGACAAACTCTCTTTGGATATTTTGGGAATCTTGAAGGATTCATGTGATCTGCTCTCAGGGTGATCTTTCAAATCCTTATTGGAAGTGCATTTCTAACAGTAACGCCAACCATGTTTCTCTTGACCTTTCAAGTTTAATGTAAAAGCTATTTCCTGAAAAGATATTTTTTCTATCAGAAAGAAAGATAAGCTAGTTTTATACCAAAGTCCAGCTGTTGTTGTTTGGGCGGCAACAAACCTGCTGCAGTAGTTCCAGCTCTCTGCTTGGCGGCGGCGTTTCTGCAAGTCTGACTGTGCCGCGCTGCAACTCGAAATGTGACTTTGAATTCGACGTAGTCCCTTTCGAGCTAGTTACGACTTTGTCACCGACACAGTTTGCGACGAGTCTCACTGTTGTCATCTTTAGCTGACCCACATTGGAAAAGCGACAGTATTTCCAGCTAGAAAACATACATATCTTCCCGCCATTGTTGTTTTCATTCATGTAGCTGGCTGTTTGCTATGTGTTACACATGAGTTGTCCTCACGCTGAAAACGTGACTTGCCTTGCCATATATACTCATTGTGACAGAAGAAGACAGCAAATATCTATTTTTACTAAGGAAAATTACAGAAAATAATAACTGGATGAGAAATTTTGAACTTTGTGAGACAGTAAGACGTTATGAACACGTCGGTGTGGTGGTCATTAACGTCCTACTGAGCGACGGGTTACCGGCATCCTCAAAACAATACAACAAAGATTTCACTGTGATCAGCACTCTTCAGAACAGACAGAAGAACACAATCATCTGTTTTCTCCACACGTTTATTAATGTTTATTGTAATCACGGGTTAGCAAAATGTCATTTTAAACGACTCCTCAAGATTCATCAGGCTAACCACTGTTTTCAGCATATTTCGGATTTTCCTTGTTGGACTGTGGATTCTGGCTCCAGTTTGGATTTTAAGTCATTAGTTTCGTTGTGGGACAAAGCAAATGCGACCCAAGGCGGTTCTGGTTACATCAAGGAACCTCAGCAGAGCTAATCTGTGAGAGTTTTGTGAATAAGGAATGAAAAAACATGTAAACGTGTATAACATGCGGAAAGAAAACCTCCCGGGAGAATATTGTGGAGTAAATATTAAAAGGTATCATTTAAGTAAACCCTGAACCTGTCCTCTTTCTGAAAAAAAAAAAAAAAAAAAAGCAAACAAAACTTTTACCTCCACTTTCCATCCTGGTCCATACACGGCAAGCCGCAATCACCCCAATAGAGTCTTTCCAACTACTTTGTAAACAGATAAAGGGTTTACACTATAAGAAACTCTTTTCTTTCCCCAAATCATCTCAGTTCAACCTTGTTTGCGCAGATAACCTCCACAGCCCTGAAGATAATGCCGTCGTGTCATGAATAAATGAATGGGGCAGCGGCTGATTTAAGACGGAGTCAACTAAACGTAAGACAACACAATAAAGCTATCATAAAGTTTCATTAAAACATCAGGAAATCAATTTACATTCTGCACACTCGGGTCCTAGCCTGAGTGATTATGCTTCACGAGCACTAATTAAACAATGACTGATCATCATTTTTCCAGAGTAAATTACACACACACACACACACACAAAAAGAGGCTGCTGCCAATTTGATGGAGCAGGGCCAAAGCTGCACGCTGCATATCACTGCCTTACCTGGTGACATTGTGTTTCTGTGTGAAGTGGGATGCCAAGACGAGACGGCTCACCTGTTACAGAGTCGTCGTCTGCGTTCTCCTGCCAAGCTCACCTGGACCGCCTCAGCTGTGCTGATGACCTCGTGGTGTAGAGCAACTCTGCATGTGCAAAGCTTTCGACTGAATCAAAGAAAACTGTGGCGTACTGTCGGTTGTCAAGACAACTGAGGAGAAGGTGCAAGAGCGAGAACAGGAGCAGCGCCGTTGATCCTGTGGTGAGTTCTTGGTGCTCAGCTGAACTTGAATTCTTGGTAGGAAGTACTGCAACACATGGGGAAGATTTTAAAGAACTTGGAATATTGTCCGACCACACTTAGGAAGAGTGGATTTAAAAGAAAAAAAAAATGAAGAGCCCACTGCACTGACCCCCATTGAAAACCTCCCGGTTATTCCACCAAATATTGATTTCTGAACTCTTCCTGAGTTAAAGCATCAGCACTGTAGTTTCTAAATCGATATGAACTTGTTTTCTTTGCATTGTTTGAGATCTGAAAACACTGCATCGTTTTCGTAATTTTGACCATTTCTCATTTTCTGCAAATAAATACTAAAATGTTTTTGCTTGGAATTTCAGAGACATGCTGTCAGTAGTTCATAGAAGAAAAGAACAATGTTCATTTTACTTAAATATACATCCATTAGGAGTAAAATCAGAGGAGCTGATCATTTTAAGTGGTCTCTTAATGTTTACCAGAGCTGTACTTTACTGACTTTGAAAAAGTGTACAACAAAGCTGGCTGGGTTAAAAACAACAAAAAATACAATACAAACTGATCATGTGACACGTTTAGACAAAGAAAAGCTGATGACATGAACACATTTCGCAACTGCAGAGAAAACAAGTAAATAAAAGCTTCAGTAACAGAAGAAGCAACTCTTAAGAAAAACGTTACGGCTTTTCATGAAGAGCAAAATTCAACAAAGTTGGCTTGTACTCCCTCAGTGAAGTGAACTTAAATTCAATTCAGTTTATTTATATAACGCCAAGTCACAACATGCCATCTCAAAAGTATTTTCCAAAAAAAAAGTCATTCAACTCAATCCCACATACATTTCAATTGATTCTAGTTACCAAAAGGTTCACTGAGTTCAGTTTGTTACACAAATTAGACTAAAAAGTTCTCTGTCTAAGAAAACCCAGCAGATTGCATCAAATCATTGACTTGCAGGACATTATCCAGGGAGGTGACCAAGAATGGAGCCAGAGAACAAGTGAAAAGGAGGGAAAAAAAAAAACTGCTCAAACTTTTTTTTTTTCCCCTCGTTATTTTTATGGGATATTTGTGCATAGAATTTGTGTGGAAAAGGTGAGATGTGGTCATCTCACCTTAGTGGGTACAAAATGCACCATATCTTGCATTTTGTACCCACTTCAACAAAGAATGATGTCATGTAATTTTACTTGACCTATTGGTTGTTGTGTGTGATGGAAGTGTGTTCACGTGAAGCCAATTATAACAATCCCCCGTCCAGGGAGGCCTCTTAGAGTTATGCTGATTTGATCAGAGGTAATTTTCCTCCATATTTAATGGGAGTCGACTTGCCTGAGCTGGAGCTGAAGCCAGATCAAACAACTGATAAAAAGAAAAAAAAAAAAAAAAAAAAAAATTATGAGGCGATACGCACGGAGGCTGTCGTCCTCAACACCGAAGTCCTGGGTCTGATTCTCCAATTATTTGCTGCATGCATGTCTTCCCATTCTTTCTCCCCTCTACTTCCTGCCCATTTCATTAAAAAATACGGATCAGCGGAGTCTAAAACTTCTTTAAAAATATATATTTTTTTGAAATCATGACTAGTAAAGAAAACCTACGAAGAGTAATGCAGAGATTTGTGGAAGTGTACAGTTTACCCTTGCATCTACCATAGGGTTAGGATTAGGGTTAAAGGGAATTCCAGTCCCCGAGAGCTACCATACTGAAACTTACATCCCTACCCCAACACATCTGAATCAAATTAACTGCTCATTGTCTGGCCTCTGCAAAACTTTACCAATGAGGGAACTTTGCATGGATGCAGCTAAAAGTTACAGCATGGTAGTTCTTAGGCAAATATAGAATGTTGTTTTTGTATAGGGTCTTATCTTGACTTCCCCTAAAACCAAATAATCCCTACTGTTTATAGGTAATCTGCTGTGATGAAATACGTTGCGCGACTTCGAACAATGCATCGGTTTCTCTCTTTTGAAACCAAAGTGAGAAATTTTCAGTAATTTGCAAGAAAAGTGTTATGTCTAACAGAGTGAGGATAAACAACATGTACAAAAAGGGAACCGCGCTCAGTTATTTGTTTCCAGAGGAGCTCTGAGGGCGATGCGGATCAATGGTTTGCTGGGAGCATCTACATCTCCAACATCAGAGACATTTGCATTGTTTGATTGCGGCTAAACCAAGTTTAGACGTACAGTAAGAGCATTAGCCCAAAGGTTTGTTCCGGACTTTATGCTTTTCTTTTTATTAGATACATTTTTTTTTGTGCATGGGGGTGGGGGGGAAGGTAGGGTTATATTTAGAGAGATTGATATTCTCTATTTACAGAATGAATTACATTAACCAAACAGGAAGCTGCTGGCATTGGATTCCATGCTGGGGTTAAGGGAGTGTCTGGAGTTAAAAAATATCAGCGTAACCTCTGCTTTAACCCCACATATGAGCACTTATTGATTCATTCACTTTGAAGAGGTCCTTGAAATTGTTTTGATGAGGAACTATTGTGGCAGTCTGTTGGGGCTTTCAAGGCACTAGTCCAAATGAGAATGTCTCCAAGCTGGAGACACGGAGACAGACAGAATCACAAAGGCTTGTGAAGACAGACAGACACACAGACAGCACACCAACAACACAAAAAGGGAGAAAAAGAGTAAAGGAGCTATAAAAAAAAAATAAAACAGAGTAACCCTTGTTTCAGAAACAATGACTTTCCTGCCAATGGAAAGTGATGGCTGAGCTGTTGCAATATCCATGTCTCTGACAGAACTCAAAGCGTATCAGGTTTATTGCATTACCTGGGGAAAAAAAAAAAGGGAAAGGGTAGAAATAATCAAAAATGCATCAGAAATAATGCACTTTTCAGACTCTATCCATCATTGTTTCGGCACCCTCGATCCTTTACGAGAAGTGAGCGAGCCGCGGGAGGGGCGGGGGGCGAGGCACTCGCCGCCGCTCCCCGTCGCCAAAGAGCAGGGTGGGTAATTAAATTGCGTGTCGCTCTCTAAGAACTAAAATGAATGAAATAGATGAATGCTATTGCATTATGCCACAATCGTGACCTGCAGAAAACTAATGGTGGAATAATAGTTTTAGGTACTGGCTCTGTCTCTCTGACAGCCTCTTGAGTGAATATGCAGCAGCAGTGGCAGCCAAAACGGTTTGTCCTACACCTGAAACGGTCTCCCAGCCTGTCAGCCTCTCCTCCTCCTCCCACTGCCCTCCCTCAATCATTTAATCCATTGACCTTTCCTTCCCCAACATGTCACACCCATACGGCACTGAGTGCAAGGGCAGCAAGCAGTCCAAAGGGGTTGCACCGTTTTAGGTTTTTTTTTCTCTGTTTTTATGGTTACTTTTGAAGCACACAGCCAAAACAGCGGCCCTTTTTTTCCCCCCTACGTGTCTCTCTCTCTCTCTCTCTCTATTCAACATGCCTCCCAGAGATGGGCGCCTTGCTTTGTAGTTTGTTGACTGCAAAGAGCTGAGAAAATTGTCCTGAAATCCTGAGCAAAAAGGAGTGTAAATAAAAGATCAAACCAGGCCTGTGAGCAGAACCAGCGGCCTGGTACTCAGCGCAATAACTCACAACGTGTCGCCATGTATTAGCTTGATGCGTTCACTCCGGGGGTGGAGAGAGGTAGCCAGGAGCTCTTCTCCGCCGCCGCTGCACTGTTTACTGTACGATCACCAGAGGACATACAGGATAATTCTGCTGTAAAGAAATACGGTTTACTTACAATTTAAACTTTCATAAGTTGCTCACCTGGGATGTCTTCTCCACGTACGATTAAAGAGTTACAAAGCTCAGACGCTGAAAAGTGTTTTTGGATTGCAGAAAGGAGAGGTGTTGGGTTGTTTCTATAACCAAGGTGCTGGGGAGGAGGCGGGGGGGGGGGGGTTTGCTGTCAGGAAAGAAGTTTGGTAGTTTTAAACAAATCTCGGGTCAAAAATTGTGGCACGGGTTGCTTGAGACTCAAAGACACCTTGATGTTTTTCCACAGACGGTCAATTAGGGCTCAGCAACAACCTGAGGAGATTTTGAGATCCCTCTTCCTCGGGATTCACGCATCTAAGTCAGAGGGTTATGTTATTCATTTTAACCCAAGTTGGCTGATTAGCCTTTTACGTGTCGAGTAGTTAATGCAGCGTAACGACAGCTAAGTTCAACATTCACGCTGTGGCCAGAGAATTGACTGGCTTTTGATATCAAGGAAAGTTTGAAGTTTAAGGTTTTGAAACCTCTCATGTCCTCAAACAGTTTCTGAGGTTTGAAGTGCTTTTAATGAGAGATCAACGAAAGAAAGGGGCTGAATGACATGAATTCAGGCGTCCGTTTTTTTACTTGACCGCCAGTCACGTCTCCACATTTTTCTTCCTTGTATATATATATATAAAAAAAAGTAATCTTTTTGGAAATTAATGTGTGGAAACTAAATGCACACGGTCAGTCTCACTCCAGTCCAGTTAGCAGCATGTCTGAAGCAGATAAGTGCAGGTCAATGTTGCTAAGTCCTGAGCGATAAAGTAATTATTAGTGGTGAAAACACCACTGATATCACCTCCTAACTGCATGATTAGCTGAATGTGACTGTGGGACAGAGAATAAGCCTCTGGATTAAACAAAAAGTGAGTGAAAAACATTGTTTTGTTTGTTTTAATTGATTTTATTTTACATCAGAATGCTACTCTCCTCCTTTATCTAGGTTTGGGTCTGACAGAACTGGTCCAGAAGAGACATTCTGGGGGAGTTACTTAGGTTTATTTTTTTTTATTATATATTTATTTTAAGTTTTGATTTCGATTCCCCTCATACTCCGCTTAAGAGAAGCTTAAACATTTCACCCAGAACACTAGAAAAAATGTCCAGTCCATCTCAATAATTAAATGATCCAAAAACAGACAAGAGAAATTGTTTCTGTCTATATTAAAGACATCAAATACCACTTATAGACACGATTTAATAATCAACATGCATTTAAAACAGCCCTTTTAAAATCACACATGCAGAATATCACGCATTATTTGAATTGATGCGTTAACACTGCTGATATCATAAAACTTTTAAGGTCAACCTACCAGTCCATGACTAATAGACACATGCAATATTTTATTCAGGGTCGTACACTGAGTGTGAATTTTGAGTAAGACGTTTATTGATTTTCTTAATCGCTTTCGCTTTAAATATAGATTTAAGTGAAAAGGAAGTCTTTACCCTATGCATTGTTCAACTCACGCTGGATAGGCTGATACTGACACAACACTGGGTCAGTCAGGTCATTTTTAAAAAAATTTATTTATATATTTTTTAAATTTATAAAGTGAAACATCAAGAACATCTTTTAATGAATCTGCTCCTCTCCTGTGAGACTCGTCCAGAAGATGGCAGCACCCAGCTACGCTGTGGCCTCCTCTGATCTGTTGTGCCAACCGGTCAGCACATGGACGCGCGTTGTGCCCCCGCCGATATAAAAGATAGAGCCGCTCTGTGGCTGCGCCTGCAGCCCAGCATGGATGCCTGGACGGACCGGGTGTCTGGTTCTTCTCACCGCGCTCCCTTCCTGAAACACGTTGAACCCGTTAAACTGCGGCTTCCCTCCCATCGGCTTCACAAACCCTACAGCTGATCAACAGAATCACTCGTGACACATCCTGGCAGCGAATGCTAAACACAAAGCCCAGCGAAACGCCCGTCTGGGGAAACGAATAGGAGAACGTCAGCCATCTCCGAACACACAGCAAGACAAATGTACACAAACCTTTTAAGCGACTCCTCAAACTTTGCTGTGGCCTTGAAGAAAAAGTTGCTGTCCTATTGTTAGATACAGGCAGCCTGGGTTTATTTCTGTTTGTATATGCTGCAGGGGGGTTGGAGCTCTTGCTCCTGTTAGCCCCACCATTTTATTTCCTCTTTCACAAAAGGCCACAGTCGGAGCTCATGTCGAAAGAATGCATGCAACGACAAAACAAGCTCGACTGATAAATATCTACCTTTTTTTTTTATGTTGTTGTTGTTTTATTTACCGAATGTGTGTTTTAATGTCTGTGTTTATCTTCCGGGGCTGTGCCGCGTGTGATCTTCCTGGAGTGCGTCTGACAAAAAAAAAAAAAAAAGTCTTGCACACAAAACAAAAGCAGCATGAGACTCCTCCAACCCTCTAATGATGTTTAATGATACCTATCAGTGATGGAATACACACACACACACACACACCTTTCATTCAACCTCCCTCTTTTCCTCCAGGAGCCGCAGCTCCTCCCCGACTGTGGAATTACACGCAGGTGATAATCAGGTCAGCCCGCAGCTCTTCGGGGACTGGAGGTATTCATAAACATTCCTGCCGCTGCTCTTTTTGTCTTACTTCCTGCGGTAAAAACAGTGAACGCGCTCCAGTCGAGCCAGCACAGGCCCTCGCTCGCCCCTGGGTGCACCATCCCCGTGTCTGTCTGCGCGGAGAGGGAGACACACACACACACACCTTCTGTTGGGGATGTAAAAAAAAAAAAAAAAAATACACACTATGTAGACATATCATCAGAATATTAACCACCTCATTAGCATGAAAATCCCTTCTAGTCATCTACATCTGATTTGACATTTGGCATTGGAATCAGTACCTTGACTTAAAATAATATCTAACAGCGTTCTTCTACATTTCTTTTAAACACTGAACGACTGCGTGTGTGTGCGCGTGCGTGTGAGTGAGTACACATTACTTGAGGTTGATTCTCGAAGCCAACTACCTCCTCCTCCACGTTCAAAGCCTCTACAAACAAAGACCAAAGGAACACAAAGGCGTGGGTTCAGTACGTGCCTTTTTTTTCTTTTCTTTTTTTTTTTCCCAGGAATGTCAGCCTCTGCTTTTCAAAGATTTGACTCAAGCTCTGCAGTCAAATAAAAGCCTTTTTTGGTAAATTGATTAGGCTCTAAACTTTTTAGGGTTTTGATGTGACTCGATGTGAATTGTTCGATACTCCTGGCTGCCTTGCACTGGCAAGTTCACAACCACGTTCTTGTTCTCCTTTTTTCTCCAGTCGGAGACCCCGGGGCCTTTTGTTCAAGCAGGTGCAGAAAGGGCTTCTGGGAGGAGAGGGAAAAAAAATGCTTTTGTGACACCTGGAGTTGTAGGATCTGCCATTGATTTTAACTTTTTGCAACATGTATTTGTTGTAGATTTAGCATCGTTTGATTTTTTTTTTTTTTTTTTTAGTTTTGGAAACTTTTTTTTTTTTTTTCCAGAATTCACCCTGCAAAAAAATTTGAACAAGTAAAAACCTTCCTTCTTGGCATTATGTTTGTCACTCTCTAAACAGCAGACATACTTTTTTCAACAGCTGTTTAAAGGTCTACATTTTGTTGGTTTGATTTGATACATAGACTCTTCTTTGTGATTCTGAAAAACTAAATCCTTTGTCATTTTCAGTTTTCTAGCTGATATATCACTCACCTTGACAAAAAGAAACAAATCTCAGTGTCAATTTTATCAGACTGCAACACATTCTTTTGAATGTATTGGGAAATTTTAGTCACCTTTGGAAGGAAAGCATTTTGCCTTACAACTTCACATATTAAGAATAGTACCAGTCTTGGTAGAAATCTCCTTCCAGTGTTGCTGTCAGTCTCATGCTACCACCTTTGAGGAGTTTGAGTCACATTTTCTCTTCTGCACCCAAAGAAAGCAATCAAGGAATGGAGATAACTTTTTTTTTCCGGGTTCATCAAGTTCACAGCATCAGAAGGTGTTTGAAAATGTGAACTCAAGAACGCCAGTGCTGAATCTGAACCAAAGGTGCTTAAAGTTTTAGTTCAAGGGTTTGAACATTTATGCATTCATAGCTGTAGAAGCCACTTAATTTTTCTATTTTCCTACGTCTGTACCTAGTTGTCCTTGCAGGGTCTGGAGGTGTTGGTTGCTATGTTTTCCCTGCAACACCTTTAACATACCATGCAATTGTCAGTAGTGTGTCAAATAAATATATGGACAATTTTTGGTTTGTCAATGAAACCATAAAACGAGACCATTTTTCTTATTATCATTTATTTATTTAGAAACAAATAAATACCACATGTTTGGTGTTGCAATACCAAAACTCAATGATAGGTAGCAGAAGGGATTTTTTTCCCTTAGAGATTAATAATTTATACAAAACTAATACTGTGTCTTTGCAATACTACATAAAACACTTGAGTGTTGTTAGTAGTACAAGTTCACCCTGGTGGAGATCTGCATGCTAGCTGTTGCTAACGACATAGTGATGCAAAATAAGCAAAAAATACACAATATGTCAAACATTTGCTGAAACCTCTCTTTTGATCCCCAAACAAATATGATTGATTTTTTTTTTTTTTTTTTTTTTCAGAACTGGCCTCTCCGTCTGTATGTCACCAAGATATACAGACAGATTTGGGTAAGAAATTTGACCTCATGTTAAACAAGGTCACAAGTTAATAATTTTAGTATTTTAATTTGTTTTTGGTTTTTGTTTTTTTACTTTATGAAACATTTAGTCAATTCGTAAAACAGAAAACTGTGCAATGAGCGCCATGCAAAATAAGCAAAAATGCGTGGACACACTTCTACCTGTGAGACAAGCCAGAGTATCCGGGGAGCACAAGCATGCAGAAGGAGGCCAGACTCCATTGGACAGTAGGATCCTCATACAGCAAGAAAACAGCCTCAGTAGCTGCATCATTATGCAGCCCTTTCATTTTTTTTTTTTTTTTTTTTGCTTCCATAGAGCAAAATGTCAGAGGAACATTGCTAAAATATTCAAGTTTACATTCTGGAAATAGACACATTGATGTGTATGTACTCAGTCACATTCTCTTGAGTTAAATGTTAAAAATAAATACTTGTCTTAGTAGCTTTACTCCACTATACTTTAGGCCTTTACTTGTAGAATGTCATTCAGAAGTAACACCACTCGTACTTGAGTACAGTTGTTGGCTACTGACACACACCCGGTCACTTCTCAAACTAAATACGCACCGGACACACACCCACGCGGTAACGGGATCCTTCTTGTATAGACAAAACCTTGTTCTGATGTTTCCCATTTGCTGAGCCTGCTGGACTATTTTGAGGGCAAGTAAGTGTATCTTGAGATTGGTAGTAGTTTGATTTTTCCAACAGTGCACACTTTACCAAAAGTAGGTATTGCTTTTAAAAAGCTTTACATTATTAGAAAAAAATATGCATATCCTTTCAAAAATATGTGTTTTGTACGCCTTAATTTAGAATTTTGTGGAGAACCTGGGAATTTTTTCCTTATTTTTATTATTTTCTTACTCACACAGTAGAGTTTTCCTTCAAGGGTAACCACTCTTTTTCCAATATAAAGCTGACATTTATCCTAAGTCTTTCTTTTAAAAACAGCAGTGAGGACTGCTTAAGAAACATCGTGGAGTTTAAAGTTCTAGAAGTTAAAATTAGCCCGTCTTTGTCTTTATTTTGCCCTGTGTGACGGATTCACTCCCTCACTAACAGGTGCCGTATTTTGTATTTTCTATATTCTAAATAACTGAATTTATAAATGTAATTTTTTTGTTTGTTTGGGGAAAGGTTTAAACCTGCTTTCTCCTCTTTGAGGTCACCTGGTCATGCGTTGCCATGGAAGCGCACCCCATGAGCAGCATCGTCAAGGACCCGGTGTTTTCAATCAGCCTCACAGGGAAAATCCACACTGATTGTTTGGGTTTAGATTGTTTTAACTTTATCTTTGAAGCTGTTAAAGCCAACTTTTAGTTAAGTGTGTATGTATATATTTTTTTATATATAGTAATATAAGTGCTGTCTACTAGAAATGGTGCAAGCTAATGATTTAAAAGCCAGGTGGTTTACAACAGGAAGAATCTCTCATTTTCTTGTTGACGGTTGGGAAAAGTTGGAAAGACGTCCTGCTGTGAAACTGTGAGAACGATGTTTTAGAAAACACATCTGTAAAGGAAAAACCTGAGCCTTGCACCTGTTGGATCCCATCTGATTTTTCTTTTTAGTGTGCTATTTTTTTGTTTGTTTGTTTTTTGCTTCCCTGGCCTCCCCCCCTCCCCCAACATATGTTTATTGGTTATTTCTGTTTTTTTTTTTTGTTTGTTTTTTTTTTTAATACAGACAAACAAGCAAAAAAAAAAGAAAGGGGCAGAACAAAATGCCATACAATAACATCAACATTAACATTACCCTGGCTCAGACAAAAAAAAAAAAAGACATTATTGCAATATATTATGTAAGGTTACGTGAAAAAAATCCCTGGCCATTTTTAATTTTGAAAGGTTTTGACTAAGCTCTCAAGCTTTACACTCAGAAAAAAAAATTACAATGAAACTGAATTTGTTTTTAGAAAAAGTATGAGATTTTGCCTCCAAATCACAGTTAGAGATCAACTGCTGTCTCGATCTGAATGTCTCGTCACCTTGAACTGAAAATGTGCATAAATATAAGAAAAAATTGTTTTTTTTTTTTTTTGGTTTCTGGAAAATTTGCTTGAGGGGAAACTTTTTGCAGCTTAACGCATGCCTGCACATCTTACATTATTTGCAATACATGTCTTTATTACTCTCCACTTTCATTCTGCCTGCTTTGAGTCACGTTCACAGGCCTCTTGAAATAAATTAATCGTGGAGACTTATGAGGGCAAAAATAAGTCAAAACAATGAATATCTTGGGGAGTTCATTTTACGTCTGAGATATAGAGGAAAATAACATCTTTGTTCATTTTCTACTTGGATCTGTACTAAATATTTTTAACAAAATGAGCAACCCAAAGGCTAATTTAATTTAGCTAGTCTTCAACATTCAGATACAGCTGTAGCTAAATATCAGCTCTCCTGAACTGTCATGTATTTACACATTTACAGTGAGAAAATTTACATTTACAAAAAAAAAAACACTGATGTAAAATGCAACAAACAAAGCTGGACGAGGACCCAAGTTTTTCTTGCCGATCACAAACAATGAGCAGGATTGTCAAGTGGGTAAATAAATCCTGAAACTCGCTGGTAAAGGAACGACATCGATATTTCAATGTAAGGCTATACTACAGAAATAAACGGTGAATTTATTTTCAAGCTTTTAAATACATTTTATCCAGACATATGTCAATAATCACGGAGGGCACTTTCACTTCTTCTTCTTCTTTTTCTTGTCTTTGACCTGTCGCTGCTCACAAATGGACCCTGATGCTGCTCAGACAGTACAAAGTAGAGTAGGGCTCTTCTTCTCTGTTCTTCGTAGGGTCAACATGTCTCCAGCCGAGTTACGTAAACATTTCAGCCACAGCACAGGACTCGCTGTCAGAGGCTTGATTACCCGCAGCCCCGAAGTCAAACGGGGGTATGAAATAAATCACAAGTGATTAGCGCTAAGGGTTGGCGTTCGGCTGCTGTGGCCAAATCTGACTGAGGGTCAAGTTCGATGCATCAAAATAAACAACTCAGACCGGCTTTGTTTGCTGTACACGCCAGACTATACAAGAGATTTGTTTTATTTTATTTTATTTATTTTTTTTAGCATGTTGCTGCTTGGATGACGAATCAGAGAGAGGAGAAAGAGTGGAAAGAGATGTATTTAGTAACTTTGCTAATGGGAAAGTAGAAATCCTTGAAAACGCTCAAATACACGAACAACCGAAAAAAAATTCTCGAGTCGTCTTACGTCAGCATTTTTCTTCAAAGGAGAAAGACTTCCTTGGAGCTCGGAGGGTCTTTTAAAGTTAAAGTCTATTCAGATTCAGTACTTATATCTGACAATTTTTAATTTCTTTTTTAAAGAGGAAATATAACCCCTATATCCTCTCTTTTGTGAAAAGAGAGGCTAGTGTACACTGTTTATATCCTCAAGACTCTTATTTTGAAGGCCTAAAGGGAGTGGTGTCTTAATTCATTTGCTGTTTTGAAGCTACAAACAGCACAAAAAGAACCACTTGTGCCATTTTTATTATGCATGTGAAAACATGTTCAATTAGCCCTTCTTGGACAACCTAAACATCCAAGATATATTACTGGTGTTACTTTTTTAGCTTCACATTACTTGATTTCTGCCTAGATCTACAGTGACATGTTTGAAAGTCAATTTAAAAACTGCCATAGCTGCAATTGGTCACGGTTTTAATTCAAAATGTGCGAAATTTGATCATGACTGTCTTTACAACCGGGCAACATTTCCTCCTTAATACCTAAAAGCTAATTTATGAAGCTAAAGCTAAACGAGGGAAAATAAACCGAAGAGTCTCAGAAAAAGCACAGACACAGAAAGCATGGAATGTAGATCATCAAACTCCTCATCCTTACAAAATGTCTGGAAGAGCACTTCGGCACATTATTTTATTTATTACAAATGTCTTCGTTCTCAAAGGAGGAAAAAAAAATGTAAACGTGCAACAGAAAGGGCTAAATGTGTGAAATTTGGGCCTGCATTCGATACCGCCTCCTGCCTGCGCGGGGCCGAGGCAGCGGTTACGGTGTTAACACGAAGCCGTATGTGTGATAGCCGTGTAATAGCATGTCATTAAACTGTTATGGTTACACAGCTCGGTGGAACAGAACAGTGGGTGTAAAACCTTGAACAAGGCAAGGCCCTTCATGCCCCAGCCAAAGCAACCATCTATAAGGAAGACGGGGAATGTGTGCAGGAGCGTGCGTGCGTGCGTGCGTGCGTGCGTGTGTGTGTCATCTCATCACAGCGCTCCGCTCTGATTTGTGTATTCAACATTACAGTTTAAATAAGCACAGCAACCCAGTGCCACATTTCGAGTATTTGATCAAAATCCAATATATCTAAGTAAAGCAGAGTTATGGCCCACTACCTAAAGAAAATACACTGATACACAGGGTTTCAGCTGCAAGCCCGAAAGCTTGCAGTTTGAGCACACAAAAGAGAGAGAGGGAGAGAGACGTGGCATCAGCAAAGAGGGAAATTTCTGGTTTTCCCTCCGCTCATTTTTTTCTGTTGGTTATTTTCTTGCTGTAGCTGACTGTTTACTGCCATGACTCAAAGTGCTTTTATTATTTTACCTCAAACGACCACTGAAAACATGAAGACATTAACAAATTGTTGTCTGAACCGAGCGTGTATAACAAAAGCGCAGCAGTCTGATTTGAAGAGTGTTTATAGAGCGTGACCTCGCCGGCCCCGTTCTCATCTCGGTCCAAGTGCGGTTTCGCGTCTTTCCTCCCTGCCAGAATCTGTCTCTTTTCAACTGCTTCTCCCCTCCTCACAGCTGGATTTAAAACCCTTCAGAAAACATCTAAATGAAAATTCTGCATCCTGACCAATGTTATTACAATCTTTAACATGCCAGTAAACACTGATGAGGGCAAGCAGTAATGTGACCTGCCTGAGGATTTATGCTGTTCCGTGAAGGCTACCTAGCTTCTGGGTGGGTGGGTTGGCAGTGCAGGGGGAAAAAAAAAAAAAACGAAACGAGTCCGTTGTCAGCCTCGACTCTACCCTTCTCCTCTCATCTGCTAGCAAATGTTTTAATTTCCTCTCTGCAAAATCTGTTCTTTATAACATCACACACAAAAGAAGTTGGGATTGCGAAAGGGAGAAGATGGGGAGGAAGAGGCAGAGCTAGCGGTAGAAAACGGACAAGAAAGACTTGATTCTTTACATATTTCCTCCAACGTGATTGTGGTTTGATGGTAAAATGGACGACTCACTGTCTGTGTTTGGGCAAGGGGTTTAGCTGAAACAACTGAGGCTGTTGATGTAGCCGTGCTAACGGGATGGTTTGTCGTTTTAGTGGTGCAGGTTTCCTACTCGGTCTCTCAAAGAGTCTGGAAAAAGAAAATAAGGTTATAGAAAAATGCTTTCATTTCCAGACTTTAATCCCTCGATGTTCCTTTGCGTTAATTCTTTGTAATCATCTGTCCTTCCTTCTTAATTTTTAGTCTTTCCTTCCTAAGTTCCTCTTTTTCCCTCTTTGGTTGCTTGTTTGGTTCTTTCCTTCCTTCCCACATTGTGGCGTTAATTATTTTGTCCCTTATGATATAGCTATATATATTATACCATAACCAAACTTTTGAGCTCATGACTGGTAACATGCTGGGTTTCAGTTTTAAACCTTCTGACAGTCGTAGCCATAACGTCTGCAAATGTCTGCCAAAAAACTCTGAAATATTGAGATCAATTCCTGAAGTTTTCTAGAAAAAAAAAATGACGCTTCAACCTCGAGAATCAATCGATAACTTCTCATGAAGTTATTTTAAGTAGATTTTACAAGCCCCTCGCAAAATCGCAAACCCTGTCACAGTAACAATGTGTGCAATAACACCATTGCAAAGGACTGGTAAGATCCGACATTTATTTAATAATAATGTAGGTTTTTATCTCTTTTAATGATGAAGATGTTAAATGTCACAAAGAATGGTGGGATAAAGGGTGAAGGCAACAAAAAGAAAAGAGTCCAAAGAAAGCGGGTTAATTTCACTTAACGCAAAATTTAGCAACGCTATCACAATCCCATGTTGTTCGATCTGAATACCCTACACATAAAGTAAAGTAACTTTAAAGATTATAACATCTTCTCTTTAGTCCCTGTGTTACTCTGCTCCTGTCTGAAATCATGTTTGTTGGTTGGTAGCAGACTTTAAATGATGTTGAGCCTCTCACCGTCTAAAGGGGGAAACGTTTACTCCACTTATTGCTGCCCGCCTTAACGGCTGACGCTGCAACTTCTGTTGTTACTGGACATGACACTGAAGGACCCAAGTAGCTACAGGTCATCAAACAAAATCATTTTTATCGCGAAAAATACTCAAAAGCCAAGAGCAGACTGATGAAACGACGCTTTGTGCGTCCCAAGACATTTTCTGCCCACCCTTGGGCCCCTTTTTTTTTTTTTTGTATTTCTGCAGGTAAAAGCTCATAAACTCATTGTATCCGCCGAAAGGGGAAGGCAGGATTAACGGTAAGATGAATGGCATGTTTTGTAATGACACAAGGCAACAGAAACTCGGCGTAGAGACCGACATTCAGCCTGACCCTCACTGATCTCTGCTGTCTATTGCACTCAGAGCTGAAGAAAGCTGATTCACTTTCAAAAAACACATCACTTGTCAAAAGGTGCTGTCAGACGCTAAAGCAGGAAGGCACTTCAATTAGAAGATACAAAAGTAAGGGCCGTATCCTGGATGTGACGTTTCTGTTGATCGGGCATTTTTCTCTAACAAGAGCTCAGAGACGAGAGAGTCTGCGAGGGGGAGAAAAAAAAAGGAGAACAGAGATGAAGGAGGGTGAAGGGTGAGGAAGTAAAGAACAAGCTCAAGCAAACTGTGAGCTATTCCGAGGCTCGACACATTACTCGAAAGTTTCTAAAACATTATAAATGGCGTGTGGGCTGCTTGAGACTATCCTCGTTGAAGGTGATTACAGTTGATCGTTTGTAGCTAAATCCCAGTTTTTCTGCCTTAAGCCAGCCAGAAAGAATCCAGTGCTGAGATGAGTGAACTCTGCATTAGCAGTGGTGAACATGCCCACTGCTCGTTGCCCTTTCTCACTTGGATTCATACAAGTTGAGAATGCCGCTTATTCTCAATTTGACAACTGCTATGTATGCAAAATATGAGAGGAGGTTTGCATAGATAAACCTAGCTTGCTTTTTAAAAGTGATGTAGCAAAGTCCATTTGACTTTAAGAGCATGAGAGAGTTACTGAAGAAGTTCAGTCGTTAAGGCTTTAATGATGTCGTAGTCGACCGTTATCCAGGACGGTCCAAAGAAGTCACAGATATAAACACTTTTATCCGGGTGCATTCTGTGTGGCATAGATCCAACAGCAGGTGGATCTATGCCACATAGACTTTCTTCCCCATTCCAGTGCTTGCGTTGATGTTTGTCAGGTCATCCTACCAGGTATCGATGCCTAAATGCACCGATTATCTGCCGTGAGAATTGGGTTCCAGAGTAAGTGCACATTTGGTGTTCGACCCATATTTTCCGTCCATCCATCCATTTTCTTTACACCCTTGTCCCTTAGTGGGGTCGGGAGGGTCGCTGGTGCCAATCTCAAGCTAACATATTTTCCGTTTGATTTAAATAAAATCTATTTTTTCCAGGTAGACCAAAAGAATCGTCATGACCTCTGAACAAGCCAACGCACTTTTGTGTGACTTCTTGTTGGTAAACACTTGTTAGTCACCAGGCCACCTTTTCTCACAGTGGACCATGTGATGGGCAAACCAGCTCAATTTTAATATTGCACATTCTCCACTTTCTTTCTGGTGCTTCTGCTCCTCTATTGCACCGTTTCCTAACTTAAGCTCATAATTTGCCCTCCATTTCTCTTTACTGTTTTATGCTACTTTAGACATTTTATCCTATTTTTTTCCTGCTTTATTGTATTTTTTTTATCATCCGTTCTCCTTCTGTCTCCTCTCCCCCGTCTTGTTTCTTGCTCTCTGCTTTTCCTCCCCTCCTCTCCCACGAGGCCCGTGTTGAGAGCACAACAGTAGAATTTGTTTTGCTGCCTCTCATCAGATTAGTGTTGATTTTTCTGCCACGAAGCCGCAGCTCAACACAGCGGAGGAACTTCTTTAACTGTTTATCAGAGGCACATTTACCCTGCTCTGCTCAGCAGCTCTACGATTTGTTTCCTGACATTTATAACGAAATAAAAATAAAAAAAATAAAAAAAATCAATGGATGCAAAAGGATGTAATTTTGCAGCCTGCTGCTGTTGCGATCAGTGATGATTTCCTGTTTCAAAGAATGTGGAATGTCAGTCCCAGCAGAGGTCCTGCAGGTATAATTTTTATATATATAAATATATTTGTTTCTATAACTGTACTTTATGTTTGAATCTTTGTCTCCTTGCTCTTCTACTTTTATGCCTTTTATCTGAATCAGTAAAGCAAATCACAGCTTAATATCGCATAATGCGTGACTTTTTGAGTCAAACGTCTCGCAGCGGCCCCCTGCTCCCTTCACACTCTGTCATCTACCAAGCTACTAAAGGATTCTGGACAGCCAGTAATTAAACCGAGTTAACTCTGGCTCCCTCCACTCAAGTTGAGCTCCACGCCAGACAATGATGACACAGTGTCAAGTCAGAGAAGTAATGACTAAGATTTGCACTCTATTATTAGAGCTGGGGCCCGGTGAGCTGCCACCAGAGACCCTGTTCCTCTCTCGCCTGGATCCAGCAGGAGCGTGGACAGAGACGGAGGACGGATCACGGCTAATGCACCGGATAGCACACCGATAGGAGATGAAATTACAATGTTTGATGGACCCGGACATCTGTCTCCTTCATCAGGGGTTGTCAGAATGCAATATGTAGTTTTATACACTTTATATGTCTGCTTCCGATTTAAAAAAAATAAATACTATTGTGCGGAAACAAAAGGCTGTCATTTTATCTAATCAAACCGGTGGGGCTGTGGGTTCATTTGCGCCACTTTGTGCCTCTGCTTCTTACTCACGAGGTGACGTTTCATCCTATCGCAATTACATTTTACCAAATTGTTTTTATAAAAATATATCTAAACTGTTGCATATGAGTGTTTATTGTTCTTATAAAGTTTCTTCACACCCTGTTTTATTAAATACCGGCATTTTATCCATTTTTAAATCGGTTGACCTTTATCAAACAGGAACGATTGTAATCCCTGATCAAACCTAAATAATTACATTATTATTATTGCCGTTCTATAGCTGCATTTCCTTACATTTGACTGTGTGGGAAAAGAGTTAGATGTCAAACTGAACCCAAAAAAAGTCTGTTTTTATCTGAAATACTCAAAACATCAGATAACATGAGTGAAAATTAAAGCATTTTCTCTTGGTTCTTTGTTGTTGCCCTTTTGTATCAGTCTGCCATGGATGGTATAATGAAGAGTGTTGTGAAAACTTTACACCCATTTACAGGTTGCTCTTGCTTTGTTGTCACACCTCAATGTTTCAGACCAGGCAAATATAACCATCCTAAAAGATTTAAGTTGAAGGTAACAGCAGATCACTGACATTAATCAGTCAGTGAAGGGTTACAAAGTCACTTGTAAGGCGTTGGGACTCCAGAGATTCATGACGAAGAGCCAAATGGAGAAAACCTGTAACAGAATTATTGGCCCGGCAAAATCCTTCAAAGAGCGTATCAGCATATCTGCTAATAGATCGCGAAGGAACCCAGAATACTTTCTGAAACCACTTCATTCCTCACAGTCTGTGCATGATTCAACAACAAGAAAGAGACTCAGCAACTTGCTGGGTCTGAGAGAAAGTCTTGAAGAAGAATGAGAGGTCACCAGCTGGAGACCTTATGCTTCGTTTCAAACCAAACATTCACCTGCTTGATTTTCAGGTCCCGATGAAACATGTGGGATAAAGGTCCAAATGAAAACTTTAAAGCCTTCAGAAAGCCACAAAGGAGTTTGACGTCTTTGAGAGACCTCAAGACAATTTCAAAAGCTTCAAAGGAGATCTGGCCTCTTGAAAGGGAAATATGAAGACATGAATCATGACGCACTGTGTTGTTCTTAATGCTTTTTGAGATCACTAGCATCACATGACGTAACTAAACTCAGTTGGCACTACCTAAACAAACATTATACAAATGCATGATGCAACAGAGTTCACACATGCCTGCATATTCATACGCAGGACTCCAATTTCAATTTACATAGCATAAATGATTTCATGCACGTTGAAAGATAAAAGTTGAAACCTCCAGAGAAAAAGGGGCTGGTGTGTGTGTCACAAAATGGGGCAAACAAGAAGAGGCGGGGACGAGGGCGAGTCTCAGCAGGTGGTTTAGGGCGGCTTGGCAATGTCACCGTGTCATCTACATGGAAACATGGAGCGGGCAGACTCTTTTGGATTATTAGGCAGTTGTCAAGGCAATGATGACATGAATGCTAGGTTTGATGGGAACACGGTGTGATGAGTCCGAAAGGCAGCAAAAAGCGGCTGGACAATCAGCCGAGAGCCGCCGAGGCGAAAGGGCCGGCTGGCCGGCCGGCCGGCGTGGGGTTGTGGGTAAAGCAACGTTGGGTGAAGGAGAGCAGCAGAAAGATGAATTGGAGAAACCTGAAGCTTTTTTAGTTTTCTTTCTTTTTTTTTGGACAAACCTCTGTTGAGTCTATTGGCTTGTTTTTCTCTCGAATTCTGACTCACCTCCCTTGCATCGCCACTGGTAGGCTGTGGAAACAATCCGAACGCGCTGCTCCATGTGTGACATGTTCATACACGCAGACGCACATGTTGAGAAGGGAGAGAAAGGGGGGGTTGGCTTATCAAATGTTGAGGATTGAATTCAGTTAGCCCCAACGGGATTGGGTTAGGAGATGTCAGAAAGATAGATGGGCAGAGTGTAACAACACCTCAGCCCTGCAACACCCTTCAAATTGTTTTGCATATATGTGTTTATCATTTGTATCACACCCAGCTATATATATAGGAATCCAAAACATTTTAAAGAGATTCTTACAGTACAAGAAACGAGAAATAAGGAAGTTCATATCGTGAAGAATAATGCAATTGTCCCGCATAGATGTGCATTTCTATAACATCGTTAGTATCCGTAGCAAGCATCGTGTGCACGCTGCACAGTGCCAGAGAGTAGCGACTGTCACCAGATCCACAAATATTAAGCAATATCAACCCAGCCAAGGTGATGGATGCTTTTGGGAGCACGAGTAGCTGTTGAACACATCCCTCTGGTTTTTGTCCTGGAGGAGACTGTGTCCATTTACCTCCACAGCATCCCCACGGATCTCCTACGCTGAATAAGGGAGCTGTAATCTAATGTAGGGCTGTTCTCAGTCAAAGACGGCAAACAAAGGGGTAAAGCATCCAAACGGGCTCCTAAACTCGTTGATGAAGACAAAAGGGGGATCGGGGGGAGAGTTAAGGTGTCAGTCATTCTTCCAGCACTTAATGCATGTATCATAACAACATGGTCTGTCCACATGTTGTTATGATACAGGACAAGACAACTGTGAATCTCGTCCTGTTTCTTGCCACTGCCATCTCTCACAATTACAACTTAAAATACTTATCAAAACCTTCGCCACAATTAAAACTAGAACATCCCTCCAGAGTACACCATTATACTGACAACATACATGACTAAGCAGTTTGACTGTCTTACCTGCAAACAATGTCATTCATTGACACATGTATGAACTAAGGATTTTGAGAGAGTCTGGCTTTAGCAGGTAAAGCGACTGAGAAAAAATATCACATACTTTGCATATTTTACTGCATTTTTAAGAAAACTGTGCTAATAGTTATGAATGTGATAATCCTAATACAAAACATTTATATTGTTGCATGCCTCATGCGAATACGTCTCAAAATTGGACATGCTGCTATTTGAATCTCTGGACAGTGCTGTGGTAATTTATTGATTTGCAAATAGTTACGCAAGCCAATTGCTCTGCTTTTCTTCTTTCTATATAATCTTCCCATTTACAGACACACCTGCCTGCATTTACACTGCGTAGCCTTGGCTGGTGCAGATTAAAGATGTCATTATGCCATCGCATCAGGTGCCAACGCTATGATTTCCTTAAAAACTTCATCGCTTGACCACATATTATGACACCCTTTTTTTTTTTTCTAATGTCCATCCTTGTGCACCCCCACACAGACACTGTACCTATATATATATGATTGTGAATGAGCCTGTCTGATCTTCCCTCCAGAGAGACTGATAGACTGTGATGCCCTGCAGGAACAGCTAGCCATACGTGTCCATAGCTGCCTCCATATCATGGCCTGGGGCAACTACTCAAGAATTCCTCTCTGAATACAATGGACTCAGTCTGACACACACGTACACACTCTCATCCAGCAACCCACTGTCAAAGCTCCTGTTCAGTAATGAATTTTTAGAACTTGGAAAGCTCCTTCTGATACACTTCAAACAGGTACTAACACAAAAAGACAGCCATACCTTTATCTTGCCCTACCTTCATTGTCTGCTTCTGTGTTACCTCATAATGCCCAGACAAAGGGCATTTGTGAATTCATACCGTTAAAAAAAAAAAAAAGAAATCTTTGTACTTTATTGTATTCTAATTTCGGTTTTAGGAACATGAAACCAGTTACGTCAGCCCCAGTGGAGCGGCTTTCTGCATATTTAGCGTGTTTCCCCCCCCCCCTCTCCTCGTCCTCTGGCTTTTTGGATGGATTTAATGTCTGACAGTGTCTTACTTGTAGAAAAGAGTGAATCGCGGGGAGAACAGGAAACGCATATGAAGACGTGCCAATCACCTTCTTAGCGGAGGCAGAGAAGCACGAGGACAGAAGTGATGCTGCGGCAGCTCTCACACCCAGCTTTTGAAAAAAAAAAAAAAACTCTTCTGTCACTGTCGGTTGTCGTCTCCTGCAAGTACCTGCTGCTGGAAGACGCACAAAAACTCAGATAGAGATAGAGAGATCCAATCAACAGTAACAAAAGAAGATAGAAAATTAAACAGCTCAGTTGATTGCTCACTAAGTTTTTGCATTTGCTCATCTTTCCACCAAACGCTAAATACAATTTTCAGTTTTGTATTGTTTTTTTTTTTTTGTTTTTTTTTATTTCTGTACTTCTTCAATTCAGCAAAGGAATCCAGCTGCTCACCACATCAAAGTCCTTCACTGCTTTTCATTGGCATTGTTTTGACACATATTTTCATACTGGATTTACACATACTTGTTTATTTCACATTTTGTCTCAGATCAAGTTTGTTTGACTGTCAATTTAAACTCGTGTTTACACGTGAAAGCCACAGTCTTCCCCACACTTTGAAGGGGCTCTTATAAGACTTTAGAAAAAAACCCCAAAAAAAAAACATTTATTTATTTTTAGACTGATACAAAAGTGAGGCCTAAAGCTACCGTCACAATCAAACTGTGTTGAGGTTAAGAAAAGTATTTTGGGTGTGCAATGCAATAACTCAATTTAATATCAAATCTATCTAGATATTAGGGGTTAATGGCTTTTTTTATTAATTCCTGAATGGTCACTTACGGGCGAATCTAATTCCTTCCCTCATCCAGGTAGAGGGTTGCTCTTAACGATGATTCTGTGTTAGGATCCACAACAAAAAAGAGGTAGATAAAGATATTTTCTAAAACTCAGGGCAGTATTAAAATTTTTGGGTTAGTCACTTTCATCTTAGTGTTTTTTTTGTGTGTGTGAAAACTTCTTTGATTTTGATAGTTTATTGGTTTGAGTTGCACCTCCTGTTCTAATAATTTGGGGTTTTCTATAATAAACATTTTCAGCTCCTACTTTACCACTTTTTTTATGCTACCACTATTGATCCTTAGCTTCATATTTTCTGTTATTGACATAATATGGAGATGATTTTCTGGCATCCAGAGGTCTCGTTAGACTCTGTGATACTGTTTCAAATATCTTCGAATTTGTTACTCAAAATGTGAATTAACAAGTCGACATTTACGTGAGAAACGTGAGTAAAATCAAATCAGCCAGTACGACTGGATTGATCTGATTAATACATTTCTGGATGCAAATTTGTGCAACATGTGGAAAAGATTAAAGTGATTTGTGATTTTTTTTTTACAATTTCAGCTTCAGATTCTTGATTTCTGGCAGTAAAATTGGAACATGCCAGTATTTTTTTTTTCTTTCTTTGTTTTGGTAAATTACCACCGTGAGCTTGCGCCCTGTTGTGAAGTGGGGTCAGATGTTGGTAAAGGTATCTGCATGTGTTCCAGTTTCTGTCAGAGATGTATTTGAGGCCAGGGTGATGTAGAGTAGTGTAAATATAAAACCCTGACTTCCTGCTGTCTCCTCCATTATGGCAGCCACAGTAACATAATCTGCCCGAGCACCACAGCTGCTCCGTCATCCTGCCTCTCTTTTTTAACTCGATTCCTCCTCTGCTGAGCCCAACTGCTGCTTCTTTGTCACCTAGATTCCCTTTCTGCATTTTATCCTTCCTCCTTACCTTTGTTTATGCATTGATAGTCTTTGCACACATGCGGAAAAGGAGGGGGGAAAACTGAAAAAGATAAATAATTTTTTTTGTAAATTGCGCAGCTGTGATAACCAAAGTTACATTCTCTCTTTCTGCGTTTTTTTTTTTTTTTACTTGACCTTGTGCTTGGAGGGTATTTTCCAGTCAGCAGAACGCTTTATCTCTGAGAGTAATAATCAATAAGGATAATTAATGATGCCCGCTGCAATGATAGCCTCAGCAGTCATCGCCATGCATTAATCCATGCAGTCAGAGGAGGGTCAAGGCCGGCTGCATCGCTCACCTAGAGGCGTGGCACAAATTAAAATAATCTACACACTCGCTGCTCTGTCAGGCCTTTTCTGATGCGTTCGCCTCCATCGGGCCGTAATTAAAGATGGCCCATTGCTAGGCGGCAGGGCGCCTGGATGACAATCCACTACGATGTCTCTTTAATATACAACACTTAGCCCAGAGGATGACACCAACAGCAATCTGTAGGAACTCATCTCACCTGCGAGAGCGTGGGAGGTGGGAGGGCTCTTCTTCTTCTTCTTCTTCTTCTTCTTCTTCTTCTTCTTCTTCTTCTTTTTTCTTTTCTTTTCTAGATATACCGAGACATAAATCAAACGCACAACATGCAATTTTCTAATAACGCTGCACCATCAGAAATATGATTTAGCAGCAAATATAATTTGGTCTGTGTGTGAGACACATGAAGTGAATGTACTATCGTTGCAGTGACGCTGTGCTTAAGGAATAAGACACAACATACGACACGTTTTAGCCGCTAATTGGGATAACTCCCGACACCGGAGACTGTCGTGGTGTCTTATTATAAAGCCATAGCACTCGATTCAAGAGTTTACCTTCAAGTATAAATGTCAACCTTTATGCTACAATATGAGGGGGGGAGAGTACAAATCGCACTCCCGTCTCATTTTTTGTTATATTTCAATTTGATCCCTTAAGAATGTGTACTTCCTGACTTGCTTGCTTCTGATTGGCTGTAGCACCCCATCCGAAAGAGAGGTGGCGGCATAGCCTCCACCTCTACAGCCGGTTGTCACGACTGCTTACAGTTACAGTGCAGAAGCTGGGGGGGAAATTCAGCTTGACTCCATAATTCATGGGTGACACTTTTGCTGTACTTAAATTCTAAGGTAAAAAAAAAAAAAAAAAAACTGAAAATGTGAGATTTAATTTCCTCTGAACATTTAATTTATATATATATATATATATATATATTTATATATATATATATATATATATATATTTATTTATTTATTTATTTTATTTTTTTTTAGGCTTGGCTGGCGTCCAAACGTGGGGGAGTGCCGAGGGGCAGAGAGGAGATGTTTAAGCAAGAGCTTGCTCTCGCTGCCAGCAGAGAAGTGGAGGGAATCCATAATAATGAAAAATGCATTTTATCCTCAGCTGCCATTCCTGCTTTCCTGCTTTCTGAGAAACGTTGCGGCAAAGATGCAAGTGTGTGTTTGCGAGACGAAATAAGGTGGACGTCACATTGAGCATCCGCGCGCAAAGTGAGAGATAACTACATCAAAAATAATAATAATGAAAAAAAAAAAGAGCCTCAGCTACATCTAGCTGGAAGTTATCTTTGAATGATGAGGAGAGTCAAACTGGCAGGAAAAGGAAGAGCACTTGATCATGATTGACAAGCATTGGTTGTGTCTCCCTCCTACGCGCGATTACGCCATCCTGATCTATCCTCCAGTAGCACTCTCACCTTCAGCTCTGTTTTGGTTGAAGTGAGGAGGCGTGCAGGCATTGCACTAGCAGCTCATGTGATTCTTATCAAGTCCATCACATCAAGTTAACTTCTGGTTTTTTCTCTCTCTTTTTTTTTTTTTACTTTAAATATCCATCATATTGAACTTATTACTGGTCATGAAACTAAAGGTGCCTGCAGGGTAAGCTATAAACTCCCACAGAGGAAAGTCAGAAGGAAAGACACATGTTCGCTCTGCTAAAGGCAAATGTCAAACACACAACGACGCGTGCAATGAAAATCTAGGAAATGTTCTCTTTCAAAGGATTCATCTCTGTAAGTGATCCCCTTGATTATTTTCTGTGAAATTAGCAGTGAAGATGAATGTTTTGCATGCTGTCTGGATGGAGTAAACACTGCCAACATGTTTCAGGAACATGGACAACATGTTAAACATTTCCCAGCAGGCCCACTCGTCACCGTGACATTTATATTACGGCTTATTTTTATCCCTGTGATTAGTCGAAAAAGTATCTCAGCCATTTTTTTTTCTTCTTTTACCACTGGACAGAAGCTTCATGTCACTGAAAATGTAACTTCCCAGGTGATTTAAAAAAAAAAAATCTATCTTCTAGTTCAAAATTGGGATTGTTTGGTTAAAGTGCATTTCTACTCTTTACTGGTAATTTTTCCAAAAACAACAATGGCATATGATGCAATGGATGACCAGCACAGCTGACTTTCTCAGGACAACAGAAATGACTAAAAACTGTCAGACATTCACTATGATTAAGATGTAACACTGCTTTGTAATCATGTCTCATTTTGACACAAAAGGTGTGAAAACACTTTTTGTATGGATCCAAACAAACAAACAGCAGTTTGCAAAAGATCTAGTGCTGAATACATGTTTACCATGTATAATTCACAAATGTTGAGTTTACTGAGATTAAGGTAGATTTATCGCTGATGTCAGCATCTTGTTTTTCCTGTAACGGATGACTGCCTGACTACTTTGGACAAGTGCTCAAATTATTGCTAGATGAACTAATAAGAGAATAGACCTAACTCCTCTGCTAAAACCACTTCAACCATTAAGCATTTTTCTTTAGCACAGACAGAGTGTCTGCATTGTTTCGTCTGAGAATAATAAATGTTAGTAGGTTATATGGCTCGCAGCATTTGCACAAGAATTATGTAAAGTGCACAACAGTGGAATGAATGTGTGCTACATACAATATCTGTTCACAAGAGACCTGATTATGTACATATGCTGCAGAATCCAAAGTGTTGAAAGGGTGACGCTGGAGAGCAGTTTACTTAATCCTTTGTATCTTTATACACAACAGAAACGCTGTGATTTTTAAAGAAAAGAAGTTTCCTTATGGAATATAAAAGTAAATCTAATATGTTGTCGCATGCTAAATGTAAGCACAATAATACCAACCAAAGTGAATGGATAAAATTGTAAAGAGATCTAAAAGAGATCAATAGATGATCCACTTCGATCTGCAAAGGCTTTGTTGCTTTTACTTTTGAGCCTAAAACTTGTAATATAAAAAAACAGCAACTGATTAGTGTTTTTAATTCAGGTAAATAAAGTGGAGAAATACCATTAAAATCTTTCTTTACAAGCAATGACGCTTTTGAACCAGATCCTGAAATGACCAGGAAAACCTGAATAATAGTGGATGTGTGTCTGCCTGTGGTCCTGTGCACACCTTTGTCCCGGCATCAAACTGGTCACTACAGTTCCTAATATTGCTGAAACCCTGACAGCCAGTTAATTAGAGCAGACATCAAGCCGCCCGGGATTCATTTGACTATCAGCCACTTACTCTACAATTTCCTGCCTGAATTGAAGGGTTTAACTATCGCTCACCCAGGCGGATCGGAAGTTTTCCTTCATCTCCTAAATAAAGGGTCCATGGCGCACCTGTGCTAAGCCTTCCCAGCACCAGAATACATATATTTTATGATAACAAGCTGAAGGTGTGATTTGAGACACATACCGACATCAAAACCTACAACAACCAAAAGCTCTAACATCTCTTTTTTTTCTTTCTTCTTAAAGCTGCACCCATGCAATTTTATTATTATTTTTTTTTTTCCCCACTTTGCGTGCACACGTATGTCTGCGATTAGAGGTTTTAAACGTCCGTGTGCCCGTGCGCCCTCGTCTGCAAGTGTGTGTAGCTGCTGTCGTCTGCTTTGTCAGGCCGGCTTTTAACTTTTTTTATGGTTTTCTCTTCATTAATTGAAAACATGACGGGGTGCTCTCGGGGCCTGATGGATGGAGCAGGAGAATTGAGAAAGCCATTAGCTTCCCTGGAATCACAGCCTGTCAAGGAGTCAATACACACTGCTTTATGTGTCTGCAAGCAAAGATGGAACAATTATCCCTTTTATTAGGCAGCCGTGACGCGCACGGGCGCGCGCACACACACCGCAGCGCATCGCTGGCAAGGAGGAGGGCAGCAATAACGATCAGCTAAAATCAGTCATTCATTACTGTCAAGTACACCTGACTCACAGCTTATTAAAATCTGGCTTAATAGAAGCAAGGAGAACAAAAAACTTAATTAGTAAACAATTGTGGTTAGTAATCTTCAGAATAAATAGACATTTTGTGACTCTGACTTACAGAGCCCTTTTCTTGCTTTATGTTAAATTAAGCTACACGTTTCATTTGCATATGCATCTCATTAAAACTGTTTATGCGGCCCTACATAACAGTTTATCGATTTATTGAGTCCACGCACTCAATGCCTTGTAAGACTGCTCATACTCCAAAACATTTTCTCGTTTTGTCACGTTAAAACCACAGATTTCACTGCATGCAATTGGGAATGTATGTGAGAAGACCAGCAAAAAAGGAGGAACAACTCAATAGAAAAGGGATGCATTGTTTACAGTTGGCTTAAAAATAAAAAGCCAAAGAGTGTGGTTTTCATATGAATTCAGTTCCTCTGAGTCAACACTTTGTTGAACTTCTGTCTGCTGCAATTACAGCTGCGAGTCTTTGGGCTAACAAGTAAAAGACACAATCTTTGACCAGTTGTTACATAGGTGCTCAAGCTTCGTCAGATTGCACAGACTGAATGTGAACATGCATTTTAAAGTCTTACACCGAATTCTTAATTGAGTTTACATCCATTTTTTTTGTCGAGACCTTTCCGAAACATAAACAGATTTTGATCTGAACCATTACAAGGTAGATCATTGTCCTGTAGCCGTGATGTCGGCCTCCAGACCAGATAGTTCAAAATGTTTCGACCTCCTAACGGGTTTTCAGCTCTGACTGGTTTTACTGTGAGACGCTGCCACCGTGTCGCCTGTTACAGATGGGTTTCCATGCTCTGCCACTTTCGACGGGAAGAAGTGTCTTGGTAGGTCTGCACTTGTACCAAACTTTTAACATTTTTGGATGGTTTGGACAAAGCAGTCCACAGAAACTCGTCCTTGTGCTTTCAGGAATGATGAAAACCGAAGTGGTCCGATGTGGCTGGAGTTTCCTCCCAGATAAATCCACAGGTAAGCATAGGAGAAAACACTGACTGGATGTAGAAGCAAGGAGGGTAAGGATACAGTTTGAGCTCCTTGGCTGAAACTGTCAAGCATCTCTAGCGGTGAACAGATTCAGAAAGAATGAACCAACGGGCACAGGAGACATGCAAGTAACTAGAATTGATGCTAGACTCTGCTACGCACAGCAGGTTGATCATCGGACGGCGCTTAGCGTAGCTGCATGCATCGTCTTTAAGTCCCCTGCAGTCGAATCAGTAGATCAGCATCAGGTGTGAGTACTCCAGTACGCTCAAAGAATATAAGCAAGCAAACAAATCACAAACATTAAACTCAAATAAATGTCATCTCAGTTTTTCACATAATTTGAAAAATGTGAAAAAAAAAAAAAAAAACTTCAAGAGGTAATTCAGACTTTTGCCAGGCACAGTGTGAGTGAACTGTTTACAGAGATTAGAGTATTTTTAATACGTGTTAATCCATGATAAACACATGCAAACACCTAATGAATGCAAAGCCATTACAAAACTTAGACAGATTCCCAAAGAGCATCTGGCCTCTCATGGGGGTCATACCCCCCCTGCCACCCTCGCTGGACCGGAGCTAAGCAGCAGAAGGTCACAAGTTCACGAGCCAGCGGCTTCTTTTGTAATGCCGGGACACTGAAGGCTTTCTGCAATCGATACAACAGGTACAGGAAGTAGCTGAGAAAGCAGCAAAATGAACAATTCTCTGAGGGGAGACCAACATTGATGCTAATGAACAAGCGTGCAGTGAAAAGATAAAGTACAAAATTGTTGGGATTATAGCATTTAAATCAATCTGGCCAAAAACGAATGCGAAATATTGGTAATGACTCCATGTTTGTGTTTGAGAAAGGAAAAGAAATTTCAGATTGTGTGTGTGGGGGGGAGGAGAGTGATTTTTTTTATTATTATTATTTTTCATCACCTATTTGCCGTTTTTTTATATAAGCAGTGAAGCACTTTACATAAGATTTATTACATCCAAGCAGAAATATTATCTTCTGAGGGTGCCATTCATCACCCGGGCCATGAGACGCTGTGAATGATACCACCAAATTATGTAAATCAGCCATGTCTGAGGGGACGATTCAATTTGGTAACCTTGGTAACCCCAGGTACTCAGAACAACCAGACTCCCCATCACAAATCACCCGATTTTTGGCACATTACTTTGAAAAGGCAATAAAAAAAAATTAAAAAAAACATCTACGCATGCACACAGTACATTAACACAATCTGTGTGCTATACATTCAAACATACCAGCAACTATATAAACACAAACAGTGCACAGAAAGGAAATAAACAATTCAGAGTGCAGGAAGCAAAATGTATGAAAACATCAATAAGAATGCATAGTGTAAGCGCTACAGAAATATAAGATCTTTGACTGTTTCATCACCTTGTTGTGGTCTCGTCTATGATGGTGCTTAACCTCAACAACATATCCCTTCAGATGCATTTCATAACCATAGATCTAGGATGTCAGTAATGGAAGACAGCACAATTCAAAGGCCATAATGGTACTATTTATATATATTTTTTTCCTTTCCAAAAGAAATTGTAAATTCATGAATTTGCAATTTATGAATTTATAAGTGTCATGGTAAGGAGATACTGGCCCTTTTTAATCAAAGAGGAAATGGGTACCAGTAGTTGTTATAAACAATTGTTACAAATAATAATTATTAACATTCTTGTAGTTGTTGTTTGTTTTGTTTTTTTCTTCAAATTTACCAAACTCCTTTTCTTCTGCTGCTGCTGCTGCTTTGTTTGACACGGCCTTTTGAAATTTGTGGTTCCACAAAAACGGACAGACGTTTTAAAGAGCCTGGCAACCTCTGAGTAATTTTGACAGGCATTTTCATTTGATTTGTGCTTCAGAAAGAAATCTGCATGCCCTTTCCAACATTCTCTCAAATGTTCGTAGAATTTGGCTTCCCTATACAGGTGATATGATCATGTTTTTCAGATGGAAAGATCTTTGATTTCATAGATATTTTGGTAACTGGTCTGCAAACTTTTCAGCTTCTGACCCCAAAAGAAAACAGTGAAGCAGACGTTGGTTTGAAGGCCATAGTGCGAACACAACGGCCTCTAAGCAATGTTTGTCGATTTAAGTCTGCAGTTTTTTGTTTTTTTTTCCGAAACAGATAATGAACTCACCTTTGTTGTTTCACGACAGTGAAGAATCCCATGTCTTTGTGAATACCTGGTCTAATGTTTCTTCATGTTGCATGATGTTATTCTGTAATTAAATACTCTTTTCTTTGGAAACTCTACGTGTTGATGTCACTCTAACCCAGAGAGAAGCTAAATTTCACATCACCTTTTAAATATGAAGAACGGTTTTATCAAGTCCAAAAGTGAAGTTGGTGATGGAAAGAACATAAGTTTGTTTGTGATGGCTTCTGTAATTTACGCATGTATCATCTTTGGTATTATTGTGTTTATATTTAGCATATTTAGATAACGGGGTTATCGTAACCTTTAACTTTGAGCTTTGTGATTAAGTTTGAATCTGCTAGTGGCAGGAAACATGTTCTGCTTTTTGTTAGTTTGTTTTAAACATATAAATAATTACAGCAAGCACATTTTATTGATCCATTCTGCCCACACATCTAAACACTAGCAATACGACTCACCCAGCTATATGCTCATTTAATAAAAGAGCGGGGTTTCTTCACCCCCCTCCCCCGCCCCTCATAAGATGTGCACTAATGCATGTGCATCACAACTAGCCGTGAGCTCATGTGTGTATCATAATTACCAATAATCTGTAAGAGTGTGCAGAAACAGGCACCCCACCTTCCCCTCACCCCCACACTTAAACTTGCTGCCGTTTATCCAGCGCCGAGCTGACTCAATTATGATGCAAAAGGGTGTTTTTGTAAAGCTTGGCTCATTTCTAATTAAGCCACACACTCATACCTATTTGTAGCTCATGTCCTGACATAATGCAAATGCTATGCAAATTAACTGCACTGATCTCACTCGGGCTGCGCACTCAGAGGCTCCTCGGAGACTCGCGGGGCATTTAGTCATACTTTAGACTAGTTTAGTTTCTCATTGGGCGAACACAGGCAGAGGCAGATATGCCGATGGTTAAGGAGGAAGCAGACGGCACTGGAGCCTGACAATCATTTGTGTAATTGTTTTACATTTCAAGCTCCCCCCCGCCCCCCCACACACACACTCTCCCCTCTTCGCCCACACCTTCCCTTCTCTTTCTTTGTGCTTGTCAACATATCGATCAATAATAATTAAAACTGCTTGAGTAATTCCCCTCATTCTGTAGATGCCTTCACTCTCGACACGTCCGGCTCGCAAAGCGGACCAGAGGGCCTTCCCTCCCCTATAGCAGCCGCCCCCTCCAACCCCCCAACCCGACTGAGACTGTTTAGACAGACCATTGTCACGCTCAGTTTGACATCACCAAACAACCACGTAAAGGCTGGTTAGGCAGCTGGCTGACCGTAACCGAGGAACTACTGAGGATCTCCTTTTGGTAAATGACATCAAGCTGTTTGATTTAGCATCCAGAGGGATGGTGGAAGAGATCAGAAGACGCTCTTAGCAGTAAATTTGTACAGGAGGTTTTTAACAAATTTGATCATTTACAAAGTTCTCCGAAGTATAAAAGTTTCTTAAATGTAAGTATCATTGTTTTGGGGTCTTAAGTGTTTCCATAATAGATATTGAATCCCAGATTTGTATTTCATCGCACCTTTCAATTTTTATCGTGATAAATGTCATCCGGGGGCGGGCGGACCACTGGGTGTAGATTTAGCTGAGGAGTTCAGCCGTTATTACTTTATGATAAAACAGAAATATGCAGTGCGGTAAATGTTCTTGTTAGTTACCCATAATAGCATCTCCTTTGTCATGAAAACGTGTAAAATGATGAAGTTTTGGCTTGAAAATATCATGAAGCTTATAGTATAACGGCAAGAAAAACAAATTGTTTGTGTAAAAGCACTGCTGGCAGAGACAGAATATTTAATTAGGATAAGAAAATGATATTTATCTTGATTAACTTAATAATAAAATGTATTTTGTTGGGGGGGGAGTTTGTAAATCAAGTAAATGGCTACAGCTAAGGCACAGAGTCATTGAGTAGTTGTGTAAATCTAAATTATTGTCACTTTATTGTGCACTCAGTACTTGTGAGCATTTAACTGCAGTACTAAGTGTTATTAGTAATAATGTCTCTGAAAAAGTTCAAGTCTGTCTGCACTCAGTTTTAGTAACACATTGTCAGCCCCTGAAAAGCCCCTTCAAGCAAAAACCCTTGTTGAGTTTTTGAAAGTGACCTTAAAACATTCGGGACGCATCTGCAGTTAAGCAGGAAAGGAGTCATGCTACTGCAGCTGATGATCAGTAAAAAGAGCGTTTTCTTAAAAGAAATGCTCACAAACAACACCCACAGTCATCCTTTTGTGCTTAACGGTTTGATTGCAGACTCAATATTTGATCTGTCACTGCTGTGGTTTACAGACGGCGTTACCTTTGCCAAGTATTGCAACACTGACCACAGGGATATTTTAAATTAAGAAAAGAACATCACTCTGATAACAAATAAAAGTTAAAAACTGTTTGATCAAATCTTTTTTTTTTTTATATATATATGTTGTAACAGTTGAAATACCATCCAGATGGATTGCAGTGCATTTGCATGGACAAGTTATGCTGTTAAGATGGCAACTTATTTGCCCTTAAATTGAAATTATTTTAATGAATTTGAGAACTATTGAAGGTATTCTGGTTTCCAATGTTAATGCTAAAGAACTGATATATATATATATATATATATATATATATATATATATTTGTGTGTGTGTGTGCGTGTGTGTAAGTGAAGATAGGAAAAAATCTGGAATAAACATATTTCATGGAGTACATAAGAAAGAAAATCAAAGAATCATAATAATAAGTCAAGACTTTCCTTTTTTAATCTTTTTTTTCTGAATCCTGACGGGGGAAAAAAACAAACTGCAATTTAGAGGCAGGCTTTCCACCTTTTCACCAAACGACTGCGACATGATCAAAAACATAAACGCTGAGTTATTTTGTATAAAAAGCACCACTTTATTGTTAATCAAGAGAGGTAATGTGGTGTTGATTTCCCCCCATTAGACTTTATGCTTAGGTGATAAAGGTCGCCTAATGCAAACCTTTTTTTTTTCTTTTTTTTTAGTAATCATATGAATAATTTGCAGAATCTATTTTATCTCTGTGCCAGACTTCAGGCAAACATCTGGTGCGTTTGAGGTCGTTTTAAATATTTGATCATCCACTCCAATTCAGTTTAAGATGGACAGGGTGCAGGAAAAAAGAGATGAAAATACAATAATAAAAGTCATTACACTTAATCTGTCCAGGTCTAGACTTTGCTCTCTTTTTTTGACTCATCAGTCATTTCTTTGTATCTTTGCCCAAGCCGCCCCCCCCCCCCCCCACCCCCCCCCCCCCCCATTTTCTTTCCCCCCCCACCCTCCCCACCTCACCCC
>NW_015114636.1:97947-116800 GCF_001443285.1 Poecilia latipinna
CCCCACCCCACCCTCCCCCACACCCTTTTCTCTCCCCCCAATATCTCCGCGTCTGAGCTCAGCCCATTAATTGTAGCCGAACAGTGCCACATGCCTCAATGAAATTAAATTGCTTTTAATTTGGGCTTTCCCTTTTTTGCCATGGCCGGCATCACTTAATTTCATTAGCTCTGAACCTGCGGAGCGCCATTTCAAAGGCGTCATCTCATGGACGCACTTGAAAATGAAAAGAAGCAGCTCTTTTTTTCTTCTTCTTTTTTTCCCTTTCTCTCTCTCTCTCTCTCTCCCTCCTCTCTCTCTCTCTGTCTCTCCTCTCTCTGCGCTCCTCAATTAACAGAATCGTTTCCTTTCAACTAAAATGAATGTTATTGAAACCAATTAGCATGGACTGGAAAATCTCTCGTTAATGAGGGGAGTGTGGGTGAGTAAACAGGAATGAAAAGATGAAATTAGAGAAGAGGCTCTTCTTGTTGGCCTGGAATAATGACATGCTTAGTCGCTTAATTGTCTGCTGAAAAGCACCGCTGCGATAGTAACAGATTGCGGTGTTCATTAGGCAGCAATGGGCCACCTGCTGCTGGGGCGGCGAGCCTGCGGTCCCTGTACACGTGTTTATCCCAGGGGGCACTTTTTTTCTCTCCCTCTCTCTTTCTCTCTTTTTTTTTTTTTTTTTGGACACAACGCTCACTATGAAAAGCAAATGAGCTTGCCAATATGCTGCAATGTTGTGTCCTTATTGCCAAGGCACAGAAGCATGATATGTCAAATCAAATGAAATGAATGAAACCCAAATTTGTAAAGCTTGAGGTTTCTCTCTCTCTCTCTCTCTCTCTCTCTCTCTCTCTCTCTTTAGTAATACGTATTTGGAGGAAAATGACCTATGGAGCGACTCTGTTTAGCAAAAAAAGAAAAAAGTGTAATTTCATGGTGGACTCTAAAAATAAGTCTCTCCTGTTCTCATATTTCATCACAGCACTCCTTATCACAGCTTTTTGAGGCCCTGGCTTGTAAAGAGCGCGAGGGCTGAGAGATGGATAATGGGCCTCTAATTGCGGTGCGGATCAGGTTGGGAAGAGGTGCTCTCCCACCATTTATCCCCCCCTCCCCCTCCGCCACTACCACCATGAAATATTTAATGGCTCGCCGGGAGAAACACACACACACACACACACACACATTCTGTAATTCATAACCCGGAGACACTCTTAGACGTAAGAACACAATACGTCCATATCTCGATTCCTGCTCTTTGTTTCTCTTTTTTCTCTCTTGAGTTATTCCTGACTGGGCAAAAAAAAAAAAAAGAGAGGGAGAGGAAAAATAAAGGCAGCGAGAGGTTTAAAAGTAGCCTCTTCTGAGTGTAATGGTAATTAATTCATAATTAATTCTCATGTTAGAGCTAAAATGAAGAGCACATATTCTTAAACTCGGTGGGATCCTCTTCCGCTTTGAGGCAGAATGCAAAGTTTTTAATAGAGCTGTGACCCCTCCGTGTTGCCATACCACAAAAGTCAGCAGCTGCAGCAGCTGCAGCATCTTCATAGCCATTTTTCAAAGCTGCTGCGTGTCAGGACAGTTCACTCCTGCACTTATTCCACTTTTTTTTTTGTTTGTTTCTTTGCAAATGTGTAAATAAATAAATAAATAAATTGCACATGCACATCAACATTGTGTCAGTCATGTAGTCTGGCTCTCCCTGACAGACCTCCACCGGCATGCTAATAAGTCCCATTGTTGCATGTTGCACCGTCTACAGCTGTTGGCTATAATTATCATGCACATGACTTAAAGGGTGTCAATTAAAACGCATCTCTTTTTTTTTCGTTCTTTTTTCGCTGCCCTCATCTTTTCCCTCCTGCGTAACCACTCCCCCTCGTCTCCTCCCCAACCCCTCCCTCTTCCTCACCGGGTGCAAAAGGTTCAGGGTGAGAATGGAGGTGGGGAACCGGGAGGGTAAAGGGTTCAGCCCCTCCTGGATGCGCCGGTGAAGCCGATCTGTTGGCGGTAATTTGTTTGCGACGTAAACATCCAATTAGAAACCGTGTTGCCGTAAAACGGTGCACTGATTTATTTGATGCGTTTACTCTGGTCACGCAGGTGAAGAACAAAAGCTTGGAGATTCAATCATTAATTTCTAAAAAAAAACAAAAAAAAAAAAGGGGGTAGCATTGTCCCTGTGGACCTCCCTTTGAGGTTCAGAGTTTGGGTTTTCCTATTTAAGAGGCTAACCATACCCTAGATGGTTCCGCCTGACTCCACCCTCTGACCTCTGACCTCCGTAGTTTAACTTGCGCAACCCCACAAACGTGATCACTGAAGTGCTTGTCTTTATTTACAATTATTGACAATGTGCATATATATATATATATATATATCAACTCAGCACTGTTTTTCATCATTCTCATGTGTAAGACAGAGCAAAACTATCTTGGGGCAACAGGTACAACGACAAAGAAAATACGGATAGGTGACTATTTATTCATGACAGAAATTCAGATTGCTTTTATAAATCATATGTAAACTTTACGGGTCTTTGGGGAGCTGAGGTCTGCAAACAACACCTCGCCTTCTCCCTGGAGATCCTCTTGGCTTAATTGATTGACTCTGTGCACAATGACACGCCCATTAGCGCCGTTATCGGATCACGCGTCAGTGGCGCGTGCCGGGATGCCTCCTATAAAAGTAACAGGTTATGAGCTGTGACACCGCTGGGGGTTACCACAGGCGTCGCATCGCGTTCAGGTTACATTAATAAAGCGACATCATATCACAAGTTGTGCATCTGGCGCTATTTGTTTTTTGTTGTTTTGTTTTTTGATTTTGTTACCAGGACGAGAAAATGGCAGTTTTGTCAGTTCGATCTCATTTGTAAAGCCCTTGAAAATATATTTTATTTTTGTAGCTGGGTTTCTTTATATTAGTTTATGCAGAGTTACTTTAACTTGGCCACCATCAAACTCTATGAAATAAGGCACATCCAAGCCATTGCAATTTATTTATTTATTTATTTATTTAGTTGGAAGGAAGTCCAGAATAGAAGACTCGCAATAGTGCCACAGGCCATCACAGAAAAGCTTTTAAAAAAAAAAAGAAAGAAAAGCTCCTAAAAAAAAAAAACAGAAAGTCACTTCATAACAATTCATGAATTTTATGAAAGTGTGAAAGGCTTCGTGGAAACTTCTCCTAAGTTTCTCAGGCATTTTGGGCTCAGATACATCGATGGACCATTTAGCTGAATGACACCGACGTCCCCAGAGCCACGGGACAGGCAGCAGGGACGAAGAGGCGAAACACGGAGATCAGCATCGGCCTTTTGGCTATTGATGAATGGATTGATAACAACATTGATTCCAAGCCAATCCGGGCTTTAACAGATGCCAATAGGTTTTCTTGGTTGTTGAATAGTGGATTAAGGTCAGAGGAAGAGTGAGAGACTGAAACCGTCGTTCCTCTCCCTTTTTTTTTCTTTTTTTGAATGTTTCTGACTATTTTTAGGAGCAGCTCGGCTAAAAGCAGACCGAATGTTGACGAGCTCCATTGTTCATCATCTTTGAAACAATTCCCCCGTTTGACTCGCTCATTTGTTTGGCTGCACTGTTTGTCCCACTGAAAATGAGTCAGTGTGACGACACGGTTAGATAAGAAGAGTGCTTTTAATTGGCAGGTGAAAGACAGGATGGATGGATGGATGGATGGATGGATGGATGGATGGATGGATGGATGGATGGATGGATGGATGGATGGATGGATGGATCACAGTGTTGGGTGAAAATCTCAGTTTTTTTTTTTTTTTTTTTTAAACTTTCTCTTCCTCTGCGATTTGATAATCTAACACTTACTTCCCGGTTTTATAATCTGACGTTTCCTGTTTAGATTCGTATTTCCTCCAGCTGGAGCATATGCAGTGCAGAGAGGAGGAAATTGTTGTTCTAAGGTTTGATTAGAAGGAAGTTTATCTCCATGCACTCTCTTTTTGACCTCAGGAAAACAATAATGGTCTCCGTTCGGCTCTCGACCCTCTGTCACTTTCCTTTGCATGCTCAGCAGGTCGCGCAGCCAGCATTGCGCTGTCACTTTGGCTCTTTGTGAGCTGTTCTTGTAAGCACATCCACTTTCCCATTCTTCTAGATAATTCAACAACCCAAACTGAGTTAAAACAAACGTGTCAAATACATAGTTTTGTCCGAGAATAGAAAGAATTGGCAACTAATTTGACAGTCAGCAAACTAATTATCAAACACTAAGTGAGGACACGGTCCTCTGATATCACTAACTTCATTGGACGTCACTGGACTTGTTTGATGTTTTTGAATGTGGTTAAGAGTTACGTTTTCTCTGGCTTTTCTAAAGTTCGTTAAAAGTTGTTGCTTTTTTTTGCTCATTTTTGTTCCTCTATCAAGTCATTTTTTAGTACTGTACCAACACATTTTAGAGGAATGATTTTGCTTGAGAGTTATGAACAGCTGCTTTTTTTTGTTGTTGTTGTACCATTTGAAGTACACAAAAACATTTTCTTCAAACTGACTCACACACCTTAATTGTACAAAATGTTTTCTGGAACTACAAAGACCTCGGTCTTGCTTTGGTGTGATTTTATGATATACTGTATGAGCTCCCACTGTGACTGGATATATATTATTAAGCTTGACATCTCTAAAAATGTGTCTCTTTTTTTTTCCCTTTTATCTTATAAAACACAGCCATGCTCTATCTGGGTCTATCTCTGAGCAGCAATCTACTTCAAATAAACTTTGACTCCACTTAAACCACAAATGTGATTTGGAAAAATAACATTGTGATTAATGCATGCTAACTACATAATAGAACTTAGAAATGTAATTAACAGAAACTCCCTGCAACTAATTGCCCTGCCTCTGTTATTCATTAGATTCCACTGAGAACAAAATATGGGATATTAGATGCATATTAGAGCCATTACTTTTTGATGTTAGGAACACAGCTTAAAGAGGAGCATTCATTATTTATTGTCTTTTGTTTTCACTTGGGATTAAAGCTATGAATATGACATCGCTGTCTCTGCCACGAGCCTCCGTAAAGCTGCTTTGAAACAAGAATGTGGCTCTTGATGCAAAAGTTAAATCGATTGATTTACATATTTATCAGTGTGTTTTGTTTGTTTTGTTTCTTGTTGTTTTGTTTTTTTTGTATCACTGTCATATGTAGTACATAACAAAAACAAAATGATTTTGTAGTTTCAGAAAACTATAGTTAGTTTCAATAGTTAGTTTCAAATTTGTGCTTTTGTTCAGTAAGCTATTATTATTTTGTTTTATGTTTTTTTCAAACCTGGACTGATTTTCTCTTTTGCAGCTCCACTCACAAACAAGTAGGCCTGCAGTCCTCACAGCTTAAAGGTTGTTTTATATTTAAAATAATATAAAAAAAACATTTGTTTTTGCATTTGATAGTCAGCAAACTATCAAAAGTTTCTAAAGCTCTTAACTTTATTATCTAAAGTTAACATCTCCTGTAAATCTGCAGTAAATTCTAAGTATTTCTTACATTTTTTCTTGTTGCATCTGTTTTTTCTTGTATGTCTTCTTCTTCTGAAGCTTAGCCAGGAAATGATTTGAGCTGTTCAGCTGCAGCCTATAAAAACCAGATCACATGTTTTAGCCTGTGATGGTGTGAACAGAAATCAATATGAATTCAACAAATATGTTTGGTGGATTTTTATTCGCCGTCGTGTTTAATTTCCAGCATTATCTTCCTGACAATTAGATGAGAAAATATATTTAAAAAGAAAAATATTTCAACACTTTATTGCAAGTAAAACAAGTTACATGGATTAGTTGCTGATTTTCAAGCCTCGATTTTTATCTAATTATGATGTTTTTCTGCTTACCCATAAAAAAAATTTAAGTTTCTTTTAATACAGATTTATTTTTTTATCTTTTTAATACTTGTTCTTCACGTTAGATTACACGTGCTTTTGGAAAGTAACGTGAAGCTAAAACACAGGTATTAAATGTACTTTTCATGAAGTCCATGCATCTATAGCAACTATTTTTTGTTGGTTTTCTGTAATATTTTAGTCTTTTATATTGTGCTTCAATTCACTGTGAGCTGAAAATTATAATAATTAGCAGAAATAACGGCTTGAAAGCATCAACCTGTGTTCAATTAATCTTTGTTATGTATTTTACCCAGTGAATTTAGTTGCTGGAATAAATAAAATTTTAATAATATTCTAATTTTTCCATTGTTGACTGTATGAAGAAGTTATTTGTCCTCATGACTGCGGTCATGAGGACAAATATTCAGCGTTCGGCTCCTTCCTCTACGTATGTGTTGCCTGTCTTTCCTCTTCACTCTCTTTACCACTTCCTGTCATATTGTTGTGAACGAATGACCGCTGGCACCAAAAAATGTTGCTGAACAAACTAAGAGATGCATCTTCACCAAAGGCAAAACATTTTTTTTTTGCTAAACTGGCGAGCCATTCCTCTTTTCCATGTATTCCTGATAAAGATCACAGATTTCTTTCATGCCTGCTTTCATTTTGTACCTGAAAACAAACAATTTCATACTCATGAACTCATTGTATATCATTTAGTTGTTTTTTTTTTCGTTTCTTTGCTAAACAAAGAGGGGGAGAGGGGAGAGAAAAGAATAAGAAAATATGGAGAAGTACAAAGAAATCATACAAATCAGATAAAATGTAAATTAATATTTTCTGAAGATTTTAAATTATACTGATTTTGGTTCCGATTCCTGTTCAGTTTGGGTAACTCATTGGACAAAAAGAATAGATTATGACTGATTATTAGTTGAAAGAGTGACTTCCTGCTGGCAGCTAATTTTTTTCTCAAGTGACCCATTTTTCCTTTTAATAGATAATGAAAGAGTCTCTTGTAGGAATTGGGAAAAAATGATTGTACAAGTAGATAAAAAGCAATCAGAATCCTTCATGAAGCAACTTTGCAGGATAAATACTTTAGAGTTTACTTCCCTTTTGCCCCGTTTTCAGCTTAAAAGTAAAAAGCGTGATGTGTTTTATGGTTCGATATCAATTTCCTGTCCAAACTACAAAAAAAAAATAAAATAAAGATGATTTAAGTTCAAATATTCTTGAAGGATCTGCATTTGACTTTTAAACTAAAAGTCTGATCAAACACTTTTTCATAAACTTACCCTATTTTTTCATGCTCGTTCTTTAACGAACAACTACTTTTTTTTCTAATTAAATCACTTTTGTAACTCGCTGACCTGCAAACATTGACCTTTTCTCCTTTTCATATTAAGTGTTTGCGTGCACTTAGTGTCAGGTTGCAGCTCCTTCTTTTGCAAACTAAGTGTCTCGGTTAACTGCAGAGGATTAGCGGAGGAGTGGGACTTGTAGCACTGGAAAGCAAACCCGACATGTTGCTGTGTCGGGGTCATGAAGACAGATTGACCACACACTGGGGGACGAAACAAGGAAAACAACAAGAACAACCAAAACACAGGTGACAGAAGGACTCCAGCTTTCAGGTCCTGATGGTGAACATTAGATTCTTTGGCCCCCTTCTATTGTTTCCTTCAGTCGCCACCTACTAATATTACAATAAATAGGCTCTAAAAGGTTGCCTTGTACTGTGTGGAAACTCTGACCACCTGTTCTCGCAACTGTCTAAAATTAAAGCCGCTCAAAATGCAACAATATGTATTTACTTTTTGGAAAAAAAAAAAAAAAATGTGTGCATAAATAAGTTTAATATGTGAAATGGGAAAGAAATTTGCTTCTGCTTTAATTCTGATGAATTTCAAAAGTGGCAGTGCTCATTAATTTTTTTTTTTAAAAAGTCGTTTCCCTGACTGGATGGGGGTTGCAGCACGCATTGCGCGCGCGCACGTCACCGTACTTCCTACAACCTTTTGTCACCTGCTGCAGCTAAGGCCGACGGCAGGAGGGAGGTGGAACAGTGGCCTGATGGGAAAATGGGAAATGAGCTGTTATCGGGCTAACAGGGCAACACGGTCTGTTAATCAGATCAGGAAGCAGGGTGTGTGTGTCCTGCAGAGAGAAAGCATGCGTGTGTGTTTTTTTGTATGTGTGTGAGATTGGATGAGGGAGAGAGAGGGAGGGGTTGGCATGTGAACCCATGAGAGAGTGTGCTAATGGCAGTCATGTTTTCAGGAGACAGTGGACTCCGGACTTTCAGGCATCACTTAGGGCTGTGAGGGGCCTTTCCGGATCCGTGCGAGCCTCCGTCTGAGCATGAGTCAGCTGCGAGTCCTGGAGGGTAAATATTTAGGTCCACAAAAGGAAACATGTATTTCCCTTCTTTAACTGCAGAACAATAATTCCCTCCTTCTCCTGCTCTCTGTGTCTGCTTCTCAGAATAGCAGTAATTATCACACTTCCCTGCATTCATTTCAGCAACTCATTGTCTCGTACGGCCCGCCAGTGGGTCCAGAAGGGGCAAAAAAAGAAAAAAAAGAGGTGATGTCCTCTCAGACTCTCAAATTTTGTTATTTTTCCTCCTTAAAACAAACGGAAAAACTTTTTCTTTTCAAATCCAGAATCAATAGGAACATTTTGCATTTCCTGCAAGAATGCTGCCAGTTGAATATTTTGGTGAAAACATATTCGTGACAGTACTGAGCCAGTATTTTTTTGTTGTTTGTTTTTTTCTCAAGACTGAGCATAACATGAGCAAACACTTAAAGGGATTTTATGAAATCTGTAAAAGATATGAAAAAGCTGAAACAAACAGAAGTAACTGAGGGATGTGATTACATTTTAAAGTCTGAATGGTGTTTGTAGATTAAAGTATGTGGAAGTAGTTTGCTGCGAAAGAGCATAAAGCTATTAGCCGAATTTTTCTGAAATTGTGGAATTTTCCATTCATTTCAATGGGGCCCAAGACGATCACAAAAAGCTGAGAATTTCATAAACTACAGAAGATGTCAATACCAAAAGGCATAGCCGTGGTGTCCTGAATCCATCCATCCATCCATCCATCCATCCATCCATCCATCCCCACTTGTCCTTGTAGAGTTTTAAAGGGACTTATGCCTTTAAAACCTGCCTTAAACCAGAAGGACCACTGTGTGTCCATGAAGTCCTCAAGATTAAATACAACCATCCTGCCAAAATCTGACACATTCTGTTCCAATTCATTCATATAAATTATGAATAGAAGATGGCCTAATACGGATCCCTGAGGCACTTCCTTATGAGCTGCTACAGCTTCAGAACACAAACGATCAAACTGAATACAGCTTGTCCTATTTCTGAGATAATTTGTCAACGAAACATACATAGTTATTTGCTAACTGACCTAAAATAAAAAAGATTTTGTCTAATTTAATGTACATGACAGTAAAAAAAAAAAAATAGGTTATATGTCATTTTGTATAATACATGTAAATGCCTGACAAACGACATACTTGGACATGTTTGTTCGTAAAAGTGGAGATCCAACTACAGCATATGAAGATAAAAAAAAAAAAAAATTTCTCATTGGTAAATTAAATGTGATCCAACAGGAACAAAGAGGGGAAACATACTGTTGGACGCCGTCTAACGCCGGCTGATCAGATCGTTTTTCCGTCCAAACAGCTCATCGTTTGTGGAAGAAGAAACTCGGTGGCCTCTTGTGAAGAACTTAGAATGGTAACACTTTATTTGAAGGGGGTTGAATAAGACTGACATGACACTGTCATGAACATGACATAACTACTGTCATGAACATGAATAAGCCTTCATGAATATTTATGACTGTTGTCATAAAGCATCATTCGGTAAATTACAACACTTTTAATACAAAGTTGACATTATTCAAAATGTCTTTATGACAACTTGACATTAACCAAGAAATCATTACTGACATACATTTGTTATAAAAGTATTACTGATTGCACTTTAAAGATTAGGTAACTTTATGTTATTAAAGATAAAGTTTAAACAGTAATGATTTATTGGTCAATGTCAAGTTGTCATAACAAAGACATTTTGAATAATGTCAACTTTGTATTAAAAGTGTCATAATTTACCGAATGACGCTTTATGACAACAGTCATAAATATTCATGAAGGCTTATTCATGTTCATGACAGGTGTTATGTCATGTTTATGAAAGTGTTATGACAGTCTTATTCACCCCCCGTCAAATAAAGTGTTACCCATCGAATCAATAACGTGTGCTATTAACGGAAGTAGTAAAGGCACCAAAACGGCATTCAGTTTTGAATACATAACACAATCGCATATACCGTTTCCCCCTTCCCCCCACACCCCATAACAATAAATGCATTGATTGGAAAGCCAATACCACTCACGTAGAGAGAGAGAGAGCCCAACAAATGAGCAGAATTACGGCTGGTTTGATGTGACTGAACCAATCAGGAGAAGCTGATGGGAAGCCGGGACCTGCTGTGGGACCGTGACAGAATCAAAGCAAGAGCACAACGCCCGCATATGAGGCACTGTCACTCACACGCTCCCGCGCACGCGCCGCAAAACACACACAAATATGCACATACAGATTAGGGTCTAAAAGATACTTGATTTTGACAAGCTGATAAATCAACATTATAAACCCATACTTTCCAAACGCACGCACGTACGCACACACACACACTGCAGAAAAGTATCATCTTATTTACAATAACCTGGCACTCCACTGTGGTGAAATGGTATTAGATTCTAGATGACAAATAAAGAAAGTAAGGTAGAGAGCGGGAGGATGACAGGAATGTTGGGATGGGGGTTTTCTCGGGAAGCTGCATTTTTTAGTATGCATGTTGATTCTGTTAGGCTGAAATGCAATAACAGATAACGTAGGTCCCCTCCACAGGAAGAAGGACCCTTGCAACTCTCTCTGACTACCTTCTATTTGTCATCCATGGATAGACTGTCACTGGAAAGAATATATTGCTTTAAAAAGTCGCTGCCATAATAGGACTGATCTAATTTCCATAAATTTTCATCGAGAATTCGATATTTTCTTCATCAGGGAACAACATAAACTATTTAAAGAGTGATGCTGGTGTGGCAAACTTTCTCTTCCCATCCTTAAATTTAGTTTTTAGATATTCTCTTTTGATGGATACTTTGGGAGCCAGAGTAGGAGGGATACAAATATTGGGAGGTGGGTGCGGCGTAAGACACACAAACTCGACTCCTCGCAGCCCCATGCATGACCCTGAAGTTCCCGTTCATTGATTTACGTTCACCGTCTGTTCCAAGACTTAACTATCTGTGAAATGAATCAATGTATCTCTGCTTTGCCTCTTGACTGTGAAAGTCAAAACTTTATAACCTTTTTTTTTATATAATTCCCCATGGCAATGTTTCTTTCACCAATGGTAAATGCAGAGTCAAATATATATATATATATATATATATATATATATATATATATATATATATATATATATATATATATATATATAGGCCAAAAATGGAATTTTCCAATTTTATCAAGTTTTTGTTAAATGCTATTGATTTTTTTTTTTTTTAAAGACTTGAGGGACACTCCAAAAACATACTTTAGTATAAAAGTCAATAATACTCCAGGTAGGATCCACATGTTTTGGAGGTAGACGGAAAAGGAATAATAAAATTCATGCAGCTGCACCATTGCACAGAACAACAATAGACAAAGTCTGCAATAGTTGGAAGCCTATTAAAATGTGTTTATCTTTTTTTCTTTCCACAAATTGCAGTTTTTGTTGTTTTTTTTTCAAAATTCACCTTTTCCTTTTTTTTTTTAAAGGGTAGCTTTTTTTTTTTTTTTTAAGAAAAAGTGACACATACATCCGATTATTATTTAAATATTTACAGCTACCAGTAGTTCTCGTAGCTGTCCTGTAAATCCTCTAAGCTCAATCATTTCTAAGACCAAGAAAATGGAGAACAAGTGACTACAAAACTTTAGGAAACTGCATAGCTTTCACACATCAGTGTTATGATGTACGAGACCAAAGCACATCTTAGCCTCTTATGAGGTGAAGGTAAGGCACTGGGTCTGGCAGTAAGGGCTCTGAGTGAAGCAGCGTAGCAGGAGTGCTGCTGCTGCTGCTGCTGCTGGTGGTGGTTCTCAAGCAGCAGGTGAGTCTTTGCCATCAGGGGGATTCATCAGTCCTGAGTTCAGACAGGGCCTCATTAGTGAGCAGTGAATTACACTCCAGACACGTCTTTATGTAGACTAATCATATAACAGCTAGTGCGCTCCGCTTCACCCTGAGGGGGACAGAGAGAGAGAGAGAGAGAGAGAGAGAGAGAGAGAGAGAGAGAGAGAGAGAGAGAGAGAGAGAGAGAGAGAGAGGCTGCCGAACTTTACAGGCTGATTCATCCAGGAGAACTCAATGTAGTCCAGCACCTCTGACTGATGCTGTTTTATCTGCCTCTCCATCTGTCTGGATGCGCTTGTCACACGGCTCCTCCCTCTCTCACCAGTCCGGCCCGTCCCCTAGTCCACCTCAGCATCCATCCGTCCCGCCGTGCTTGCTTTGTCTCCTCCACCCCTCCCACCTGCACCTATCTCTTCTCCCACCTCTCGTACCAGCCCTCTCTCTCTCTCTCCCTCCAAGCCGCTGCATCCCTGCCCCCACCTTGTCACTTCTGACAAGCAGCTTTAATGGGCGATGTGGCGCATGCCTCTGACCACCGAGCACAGTCATTAACCTTCACTGGCATAATTGAATTCAAGGTTGATTGCTCGTGACCCTCCCCCCCCGCAACCTCCCCCCCGAGGTCCCTCTCAATGTACATATTCATTACAGGGCCATGCCTCTAAATGAATTGCACAGAGAAAGCTGTAGCAATCATCCAGGCCGCTCGGAGGGGGCAGCGGCGTGCCGATCGGGGGCCACGGGGGCACCGGCTGGACGGAACGGCGGTTCGACGGACGACAGGGGAGGGGCACTAATTGCATGCTGGAGGAAGAGGATCGGATTATGAAAAGAGTAAGAGAATGAAGATGGATCCCTGTGACACTGTCAAATTAGGGGCAAGCCTTGTAACACGGTGGGGCCCTGAAAATGTACAGTGGCACCCACTTCACCAGAGGAAGAGGAGAGAGAGAGAGAGAGAGGCGGAGGGGGGAGGCCATTGAGGCTAAGAGAGAATTGAATGTCGAAGAATTAAGTATTTCAGACGTACACGCAGAGATTGCACACACACATACACACACACACACACACATTTGCGTGGCTATCTTTGTGGGGACTTTCCATTGACTTCCATTCATTTCTACAGCCTAAACCTTCCCTTTACCCTTTTCCTAACCCTATCCATCACATACCTAACCCTAACCCTAACCAAAACTCAATTCACACTTTAGTTCTAACTCTGACCCCTGACCCAAAAACAGGGTTTCCCCTTGTGGGGACCAGACTTCGGTCCCCACAAGGAGCAAATGGTCCCCACAATGTAGTATATGTCAGGAAAATCGTCCCCACAAGGTATTACAAACAAACACACACACACACACACACACACGCACACACGCAGGCAGGTTTCAGTGTGAAGAAGAGCATATATCACATCACCCCAACACCACCACTACAACCCCACCGCTGTGATACCGCCCCACCCCCTGTGACTCTCCCCTCTCTAATAGCTGTCAGATTACTATCACCCAAACAAGACATCGGACCTCCCCTCCCTCCTTTCCCTCCCTCACTCACCCTTCCAGTGCCATCTTTCTCATTACCCTCCAGTCCACTTCTTCTTCTTCTTCTTCCACTCTTTGTAGCCCATCAACTAGCAGGACCTCTCTCATCTTCCTGTGTTCCTCCACCCTGTGGTTGTAACCCATCACCTCCTCCTGCTGAGCTACAGTTGCTCCATTTTCTTTCTTTTTTTTTCCAACTGGTCATCCTCAAATGAAAATGTGTTTTAAAAAAAGAGCCAGAAGTGAAATGAAGAGATTTTAGGTCTAAGTAGCTCTTGCAATAAAACTTAATTATTCTATAGTTGGCTGCTTTTATTGCCAGAAGTTGCTTCATCTGTGGACACAAACCAGACCTGACCTTTCATACGCCTACTTTAAATAATTACCTTTAAAAGAAAAGCCTCTCATCCCACAGCAACAGCAATCTAAAGTATTAAAATTTCTTATTTTTCATGATACTGAAGTGCTGTCAGAATATCTATTAATATGTCATTATTTTGCAAGTATGGTACTATGGTCATAGAGGTCAAATGAAGAAAAACAATTGAGGAATCTGCTTTTCTTATTGGCTGTCTAAGAGTTGTCCCTAGGTTGTCTCAAGTCCTCTTAAGCTGCATGTTTTACAGGAGCGTTTGGTTTCCAGGGCAACAAAATTCACCAGACTCGCTTTAAAAGAGAAAAGCAGAACCATGAAATCCATCAGTTTTGTGTAAAGTTCCTTCAAAGATTTTTGTTTTATTTCCACCGCCTCAGATGTGTTCTGGAGTAGTCCTAAAGTCTGGTTTTACAGGGCTAGATTTTAAAATGGTTGGCCAATTTTCAATACCTGAGAGACCGCACACGGGACAATGAAATATCTTAGACACATAAGGTTTGGTCGTACAGTGTGTGGCATTCAGCCGCAAGGCGGGAGCAACGCACCTCGCCAAGAACTGACTTCATTCACCAACATTCAGGTGCCAGACGGGAAATCTGGCAAAACCTTGAGACCAAATGTGAGCTCAGAGTAAACAAACATGGCCAACTGGGAAGAAGCAATGGAGACAGAGAAAAATAGCAGAAAAAGGTCTCCCTGATGCCCACCGGTCTTTGTGGTTCACCATGGCAGTTTTTGTGTGTGTGTGTGTGTGTGTTCATTATTAATAATTGTATTATAATTGCAAAATTTCTGATCGGCTCCTTGTCACGTTCAATGGACTGCATTCTCGTTTGTCCTCAGGAGATCACATCACGCTGCTAGTTAGCATTTCCACCGATGACAGCAGGTAAAGAGTTTTCCTGTAACAATGAGCTGTTTCTCTGCTGTTAGCGGAGCTGCAGCGTGTACACGAGGGTTGTTGACAACGCTAGCACGTGCAGACTATTATGAATCCCTTCCACTGGCTCAGCTTGTCTGTTTCTGTCAAAGCTCAGACTGAAATGACATAATCTCACAAGGCCTCGTAAGACACATGGTGCATGAGTTTGAGGTTTTACTGCCTAATTTAGAGGTAAATTAGTGGTTGTCAAAATCCTAAACGGCTTCACAAATCCCAGTTATGGTGTAAACTCCTCCGTTTATTCTGGCTCCACAGGGTGGCTCTGGTGAAGTGCAAAATGGCCAAAATATTTCCTGGTATTAATTATTCCTGAACTTTGCTGCTGGAATCTCACAGAGCTCTGGGTTATGGTTTAAAACCGCTATTCAACTGGTTCCTCGCTGCTTGGACATTCCTCGCTGTGTTCCTTCAGCTTCCTAACTTCCTCCTGCTGTCCAAAGCTTCTGAGGGCGAACTAATTAGTCATTCTATGTTGGCCTTAGGTGCTAGCTTGCACAGGCTGTCTGTAAATGTGTGTTTGACTCCAGGATTGATGTCTTGACTCATCTTTCAGCGTGGCCTTTTACAGCAGGACGCTGATCAAACAGTCCGTTGGAGGGCTCTTCCAACAGCAACTAAAAGAGCTGAAAGCACAAAGAATTACCACCGCCCAGGGGAATAAACACTGATCAAACCAAATTTGGATCTGAGCGACTGAAAACTGGTGGCATTCTCTGTCAACAAGCTCTAAAAGAAAATAAAACCCTAACTGTAGTTTTATTAGAAAAGTAAAGATAGTCTCCATGCAAACAGTAACATCTGCATTTGACCTCCGGTTGGCCTCGCTCGCTGCTACCGTCGTCTGGCCGGAAACCTCCCCGCCCACGCAGACAGCCGGTGGTCCGCGGAGAGTCATCCAACTGTCAGTGCTCAGCGCGGTTCCAGCTCTGCGTCAGGTCCGTGTGTGAGTTGCGAATGTGCACTGGTGCATGTGCGTCCGTCGTTTTTTTTGTTGTTGTTATTTTTTTTTTTATTCCCCCTCGTCATCACTAACAGGGTTTCCCAGGCTCTGGCCAGGAGAGTGTGGGTCACAGAGCAGGAATCAAACAGCAGAACAATGGAGAGCTTCCTCCACTTAACCTCCTAATGGGCTCCCAATGACTCCCCTGGCTCCCTCAAAACTATCAGCCACTGGATTCACTTACCTCACCGCGCCAGCTCACGCCATGTGTGTGGGGGGTCTGTGTCGGGTGATCGTGGTGTACTGCAAAGAGTGCATCGTGTGCAATATTTTGCAAAGGTATTTAAACCTCTTCTGCCCCGATTTTTGTCACAATACAATTGTGTTTTTGGGGTATTTTCACGTTATGGACCAAGCCCACTGATTCAATACTTTGTAGAACCGTAATTTATTGCAAATAGAGCTGCAAGCTTATCTGGAGTTGTTGACCTGAAAGTGAAGCTGCAACAACTCCAAGGCCACCAGGAAGCCAGGAAGAGCTTCGAGAGCACAACCTCAGTCAGACTCAACAACAAAAAAAAAAAAAAACAGCTGAGAACTAGAAATTTTCAGTGTCACAAGAAACTGGATTCTTACTTGAACCCACTTAGACGTGAACTTGATTTGATTTAACCCTTGTATTTAGAAATAGGGTCCAACCGACCCCACACACGTTAAACTTGTATCATTTGCCACAGTCCTCTACGTTTGCCTCAGTCCTCACATGCACAACTGTTAAGCCAGTCTTCTTGTAGTTGTGGCTGCATGATAGTGAAACCGTTCTGCTGGAAGTTGAACTTATGTCCAGGTCTTCTTTTGTAGCCACTAATGAAGCTTTGGCGCAAATTCAATCTGGAAGACTCTTTAGCTTCACCTGCCTCATCAATCAGCACCTCCCTCTCATCACCCTGGACCTATCAGCGCCGGATCAAGCCACATCATGGCCAATCATCGATCAAGCTCCAGTTCATAAGGACCTTCATCCATGGCCTCCTCCGCTTACCAGCTGCGATCATCCCACCTCCACCCCATCTTCACCTTCAGCTCCCGGCTCTTCAGGCCACATCCTTCTTCAACCTCTGCCACACACACTTTATTTAGCAGTTAAAAGACACAGATGTCACTTTGCTTGCAACGACCTTGATTTTCCATTTTGTTGGTTTTCGAGCTGTAAATCACCCATCCTCACACGGCTTCTCCTCTGATGAAGCCGACGAGCGACGTCGATTCTCAAAACCGAGTACTTTCGAGTGTGCGGTCGCAGTGACAAGTGGCTTCACTGACCGCTACAGAAGTCCGCATATGTCAGTGCGCAGGACTTTCACCACTGAGGCGCGCCGCTCCACTTCAATAATTAGTTTCAGCGCAACACTCCATCCCCGAGCACCTTCACAGCCCCCAAATCTGCAAAGACAAGTGGCCTCATTTATTTCCATGGAGGAAAAATAATTTAGCTGTGTCGGCCACTAACGAGCTAGAGCGCCGGGATTTCTAATTAGATTCACTTTGTTTGTGTCATTTTAATTACGTTATGGTCCCCAGCAGCGGAGCCACCAGTGAACCCTCGGTGTCTTAGCTCGGCTGCGGCGTGCGCCTGTGTGCCAGGTCCCTGCAGAGCCTCACAAAGAACAATAAGCCCAACTCTTCTCCTTGTCAACCAAAGCTATGACGGACCCGGTTTAATGCTAATTTGTTGATGCCGAGCATGTTTGGCTGCCGTGTCACTTTAATCTCCGAACAACACCACAAAGGTCACAGTCTTCTGAAGCAAACAAATAGAGGCTCTTTAAACTTTTTTTTTTTTTTTTAATTTTTTGGTGATGAATCATTATTTATTGCTGTAAATGAAAGGCATGAGGGACAGCTTTTGCTGCCTCTGTAGTCTTAAGCGGTGTGTTTATGTCCCGCTTTTGAAGGGGGAAACTTCACTAAACCAAAGCACTTTGAGGTTCCTTTTGAAGTATTCCCCCAAGACATGGTTGCTAATTATTTGCTGTTTCATGATGAATCCCCCCTCAGTTCATTAGACTGTTTTAACTGATGTTGCCGTCTTAGATCCTCTCTGTCTTAACACACGCACTCAACCATTTAGATAATTGAGTGATTAATTGATACCTAATGATCAGCGTGGACCTTATGTTCCACTTTTATTTCAAACTTGACAGTTTCTTATAAAGTTGTTAGTGGTGCTTTGCGTCTGTTTGCGACTTAAAACAATGTGTGTGCGTGTGTGTCTGTGTGTGTATGTGCATGTGTGTGTGTGTGTGTGTGTGTGAGTTTGGAGCAACTACTCGGGGTGTGAAAATGTGTGTTATGACATGCACACGCTTGTGAGAGAAATACGACAAAAGTTAAAAAAAAAAAAAAAGTTGGATGTTGAGACAGAAAATCAAAATGGTGCAAAAGAGAGAGAAAGGTGAGAGGAAGAGGGAGCCTCGGGGTGTTGCGGTGTCCCTTTAGTGATGTCGTTAGTGATGGTTTCATCCCATCTGTCGCATGTGGTGTGATAGTGATCAGTCTTTAGGGACCCACCTGCACAGATGAGGTCAGCCTTGCCTGTCAATCACCCTGCTGCAGGCTGAAGCCCCGGTCCACTGGAGTCACCTTAAGCAGGGAATCCCGGTTCCCAAAACCTTTTGAGTGAAAGAGTTCTTGGAGCGAGGATTTAAATGTCGTATTCATGTTGGGCTTCTAATGATTTTGAGTTTTTCTTTCTTTTTTTTTTTTTTTTTTTGGATTGAATCCAAAAAAAACAAAAAACAAAACTCAATGAATTTTACAATTTAAGCCTTGGGTGCACAAGTTTGCATATTCTGGGTCAAAAATGACACACAAAGAATCAAATGTGTACATACACACCCGATAATATTTGGACAAACATCCCTACACACAGGGTAGCCTTGGCAGGATTCTAGCTGGAAATTTGAA
>NW_015114636.1:120015-134396 GCF_001443285.1 Poecilia latipinna
TATTTTTTTTTTATTTTTTTTATTTTATTTTTTTTTAAATATGTCGTTTTAAGCATTTCTGGAGGGGATCTCAGGTATTACCTACTTGCAGACAGCTGTGGTTGTGTATTGGTTTAGGAGTCTTCTGTAGCATCCTGTCAGTCCATCGCTTTACAGACTTTATTTTCTTTACTTCCAAAAAATTTCCATTCATGATATACTTGATCGTTGGTCATTCCTCGATTTATCTTAATTCCCTTTACTTTCTTCTTTTTTATTTTTATCTGAACAGAGAAATTTGAGTGAGATTGTTAAAAGTTTTAGACAGACTTGTTGATGGCCACAGTCAGATGTGGTCAAGTCAATATAATTGGGCACGTATGTATATGTTTGAGTGTTTATACCTCATTTTGACCTTTTTGATGCTCTATTTTTAAGAGAAATATGTTTAAAGTAGATAGATGGATAAGAATTTATTCAGATTTTCTAAACTGAAAACCAGTGATTCATCCCTTGCGACAATAACAGGGAAGAGGATGAAAGCAAACCTGATTTATCTGTCCAATACAAAAAAAAAAAAAAAAAAAAAATCCCCTGAATTTTGTGCAGTTTTGAATTTTTGCAAACCTTACTTGGAGCACATTGTGTTCCCATGTAAGTTATACAAAAGAGGGGAAAATAACAATAACATCAGCAATTACAAATGTCCACTTTTACTTGTTTCATATTTTCTTTCTGAGAGCTGAAAGCCAGAAGACGGAGAGACACACAATCCACCTTGAAAGAAACAATTTTCTTTGTTGCACAAAGTCGTTTTGATCCGAGTTAATTAATGCCATGCAAGATCATTATTGAGTTTCGGTGTTGTTTCGCGTGACGCTGCACAGTTTTAAGTGTAATTGGTGACCAGGCTAACACAGTTGATGAGCTGTATAAACATTTATCCTGATGCCATAGATCTTTTTTTTGTTTGTTTTTTTGTTTTTTTGTGAGTGTTTCGGGACAATGCATGCACAGGCGCTGCACAGATGTTTGCACATGGGGAGCAGTGCAAAAGGGTCGTCGTCCTCCAAACACGTTACAACTGTTTGGAAAATTGGGAAGAGATTTTAGCTTCTACGTCACATGACACGGCTTTAATCCGATAAAGTGCAATTGTTCAAGAGAAGCGGCTTCAGTTACATTTGTGTTATAAATAACATTAGTGACACCATCAGAGATTTAGCAAAAGAGGGGGAAAAAAGTAAAGTTTTACTTATTTTAAAGCTTTTTTTTTTACCTTTTACATACCAACAATTCTTCTTAAGTATAATTCAGCTCCATTTCAGTCATGTTCACCTTCCTTCATGCTTTACAAACATTTGCGAACATCTTTTTTTAGTATTATTACTTCAACCCCTCCTCACTTCAGTAACGTTTAGAGAACATAATGAGTATTTTCATTAAGAGAACGCATCAACTTGGAGCTAAATTGACGCAGACTGCTCTTGTGTTTGAAGACACCATTGATTATCCCTTAAGAGCTGGTATAAGTGAGAGCCGGGCTGAAGGCTTAATGATTCTTGTGAATAAATCATGCTGTGTAAAGGGATGCATTACAAGATATAACTCTGAACTGCTTTCCCTGCGAATTGTTTTGATATTAGCAGCGAAGCGCGGGGGCAAACAACAGCAGCTTCTGAGAAGACGTCCCCTAACAAACAACTTCATCCTCAGAGCCGTTCCTCCTTTTAATCAAAGCCTCGCCGGAGGAGAGGAGGCGTTAAATGTCTAAAAATCCGTCATTTTTGACGACAGTGATATTTGTATAATTAAAAAGGAGAGGGTATCGTCTGGCCCATATATGATGTGGCTCCTGCATTGATGAAATTATCTATCTTGAAATAAATTAATATGTTTATCAGGTACGGAGGACGTTTTAATAACTCAGCTGTCAAAAGTACCCGATTATGTCTGGGGAAACTGGCACCTGATAATTACCCACAATTCACGCCGAATGGGTTCGAAATCTTTGCGAAAGGGGAACTGATGAAACACAATCTAAATCAGGTACAGTAATCCATTCCAGGTTTCTGATGGGAAGAGGACCCCGTGCAACGATGCGCATAAACAAGGACGACTCTCAGGTTGGATTTACAGGCGCTCTTCACTGGCTCGCTTTCATTCATTTAGACGTCAGCTCTTGGGTTACTTTGTGGCCCTCTTTAGGTGATCCATTTCTCCCCTCGCCCCCCCTCCCCCCCTTCCTACCCCGGTGACCTCACTCGCACAAGCGCTCGACCACGACCGCTCGGCGCTGGCTCATGTTCGAGCCACCTGGATGCCGCCCTCTCAGGTCTGCGAATCCGACTGGTGTCGCGCTATCAGGTTAACGCAGGCCTGTCCTTTCAGCTTTTCCTTAATGCATCTTGTGGTCATTTCTGGGGAAATGAATAGCGGGCCAACGTGCAGGAGTCCCAAATTGAACAGTGACTCAGTTGGACATTAATCTCCGTTTGTCAGCTGGGTCACATTATCCTATATGTAAAGTAATGTGTTTTTCTTCCATCTCATCTTGTTTCTTAGTTTTTTGTTGTTTTTTTGTTGTTGTTTTTTTTTCACTTTTTATGCAAGTGTATTAAAAAATCACTTCTTGTGGAATCTGTTTTGATCACTTGTGTCTAATTGTATCTAACAAAGGAAGGAGAAGCTCATTGTAGTCTGAATGTGTGTTTTGAAAGTGTGTCGGATGACAAACTGAGACAGGTGTGACTGAATCGGAATACTATGGTGCAAAAAAGCTCTACTTCAGTGACACTTGAAAAGTTACTTTTAATTATAGTTTAGATTTTTTTTTTATTATTATTATTATTTTTGTAGGATTTCAGAATTTGTCTTTTGAATGAGTTTAAACTTAATCCGAACTACACTGATGTTCCACGTTTGCCAGTGCAACATGTTGTAGGAAGGATGTGTTTGGATGATTTCACCTCTCAGCTGCTTTTGTGACTGTTGCCGAGTCAAGATGTGGGATGCTGGCAGACGACTACAAAAGAAGACTGAAACCCGGCATTTTAAGGGGATGTGTAGACAGTTTGCATGGAATCGTGATGTCTCTCAGCTTCTAGGTGTCTTTCAGAAACTGTCCGTTTGCTGCAGCTAGATTTCTCTTTTTTTTTTTCTTTTTTTTTTTTTAAGGCTTCAAAAATGTTTATTTGATTTCCACATGTCTACATTCTTCATTTTTAGCTACATGCTGCAGAAAGAAGCAAAAGTCCAAAAGATCAAAACCAAAGACCATTTTAAAAGTAACTCAAAAATCCAAATCCGGGGTGAACTCTGTAGGAGAGAGTTAAACCTGCTGGGTTGAGAAGTAAAAAGTGACCCGAACCCAAAATGAAACTATTTAATAAAAGTTACGGCAGATTCCTGCGAGGCAACTCGAACGCTGTCGCGTAACTAGAAGCCACCGTTTCCACTGCTTGTGTTTCAGTGTTTCTCACCACTGGCGACGCCTATGCAGAGGGCTCTCCGCTCACGGCGACAGCTGGACCTCCGGAAATAAGAGATGAGCCAGCAGAGGAGAAGCATGGCAGTCGGCAGAGTTTTTAATCTGTCTGTCTGTGTCTCCTCTCTGTCATTAACCTCACGCCCTGACAGCCTGCTCCCCGTGACACTGACCTGCTTCACCTAATGAGCTACCAATTACTACAAATTAGGCGAGAGAGAGGCCACTTCTATCATCCACTCCACACTCTTCTCAACGCTTCTGTGGGATGTAGAGGGCTGCTGATACAGAATAAATAATGAGACGGAGGGGAAGGGGGGGGTCGCAAAAGAAAAAAAAATTAAAAACACAGAAATAAACACAGAGTCTGGAGCGTGCAATCTGGATTTCCAGAGGTGTAAACGTTCAGAATTTGCGCAGTTGACATGGTGTGTGTGTGTGTGTGTGTGTGTGTGTGTGTGTGTGTGTGTGTGTGTGTTACCCCAGTGCTGTGCCAGAGTACCTTCAGTGAGCTTCAAAGATCATTTGTATTTGCACCTGGTCCTGGTGCACCATGTGCATGTGTGTGTGCGTGTGTGTATACGCCCACATAGTTTGGACTTTAACCTTGCACACCTGGCTAGTCTGCCAGACCAGCTTCTCTCCGGCCCATCTCGATGTTTATTCATTTATTTATGGCAAGCTTGGAAATCATCGCCCTTGTCTCCGTCTCTCGTGGCAGTGAGGGGAGTCGGCCCAAATTTATGCATGGCAGCAGAAATTAATTAGGCATCAATTAACTCATGCTAATGTTCATGCATTGATTTTTTTTTTCTTTTTTTAAGAGCCCGCCTGTTAACTAATTTGTAAAAACTGTTTCGCAGAAACGTAAACAGGCGAGAACAGACAGAGTCTTGTAGGCTGTTTTCTCGTGCAAACAGAAAAATGTGAAATCAGAGCGGAAAAGACAAAAAGCCTTGAGATGTTAATAAACAGGAGGAGGAGGAGGAGGATGTGGCCTGCAGAGGTCACAGCACTGTGAGTTCGCTTCTCCTCTTCACTTAGCCGTGTCCCTGGTCAGAAACGGCCTGCAAGCTAACCAACACACACACGCATGCACGCGATGCACACATATAAAGATGCACCGAAAGAAACAGAGTGAGAAAAGGAGATGGAGGGAGAGGCAGGAGAAGGAAAGGGAAGAGAGGCGTTTTTATTTGCTGCTTTACTTTCAGTAGCCTTCTGGTTTTGCACGAAACCCCCAAAGGTAGAGCTCAGAGAAAGTGTGTGAGTGCTCGTGTTTTAGCGTTTCTCACCATGTATAGCCCATTTCCACAAGTACTACATTAAGAGGACCCAGCGCTCCTTATGGGGCCCAAATACCCCGGTCCCATAAGAAGAACGGCTGCTTTAGGGTCACAGATCAGGCTATGAACTGGTGTGAATGGAGGTTAGGTTAGGTTTAAGGTTAGGTACTGGTAATGGTTAGGTTTAGGGGTAAGAGTCAGGGTTCAACTATAGAAATGAATGAAAAATGAACAGAAGTCAATGCAAAGTCCTTGTTAAGATAGAAATACATAGTATGTTTGTTTGTGTGCGTGCGCGCGTGTGTGTGTATGTGTGTGTCTTTTAAGCCCACTGCCACTGCTCTTTCCTTCGCCAGAAAAAGCTATTAACACCACATGTGCTAACAGAGGAGAATATGCATTCACTGGATATGCAGATTATTGTGAAAATTTGAGGGGTTGCATCAAATATGTGCAGTGCAACGCAAAAGTATTCATACCATATAACTTAGGTAACTGAGACTCAGTGAGAAGAGTCGTTGTCTAACAATCTGTGAGTTCTAGATTTTATTCCAGCTTCCCTGTGTCACATGTCAATGGGCTCAAACACCAAACCTACCAATCTGCATACTGGTTTATGTCAGTGAGTGTGACTGGGTAAAGCTGACCAAAGTGTAAAGTGCTTTGAGTGGTCAGTATGAGTAGAAAAGAGCTATAATTTATTTAACCTTTTGTCACAATACATCCGCAAACTTCAATGGATTCGTCGTTCCAGCACAACGTTGATAACATGTGCAAATTGTGAAGAAAACGAAACATTTTTTAACCAACGAACAAATAAAAAATTTGGCTTGGAACTTTTTGCCCATTTTCCTTTCCTAAAAAATTCTCAAATAGACCTGGATCTGGACTTTGCATGGATTCACCTCTCTGTGCCCAAGTACGTAATCCACTTGAACCTTGCTGACAAGGACGTTCTTCAAGGTTTGTTGTTGTTTTTTTTCGTCTTTTCATAAAACTCTTGTTTCTGTACCCAATGTTTGTTTGGCACCAACTTCTCCCTAAGGAGTATGATTGTTCTTGCCTGTGCATGCACTAACCTGCTCCCAAAAATCTGGTCTGCACATGGAGGTCTGCAGAGATGCCTGCAGCTTTCTGATCAAGTGTACAGTAGAGAGGATTTGAGGATATAAATTAAGAACTGTGGAGTCCGACTGATTTTTCTACTGTTTCTCGTTCCTCCTTCCTGTCCATTAATCTCTGCAGCTCCTCCAAAGTTATCACAGGCCTCCGGACAATTTCTCCATTTAACTGTCTCCTTATTCTACATCATTATTATTTAGGTTAACATTAATTATTTAGGTTGATTACACACATTTGAACTCTATAAGAGGTCTTCTGATACTCATAGGTTTGAGTTTGACTGTACTGGAACGTAGTGTCATAAAATAATTTTCGGTGCATTAGAGTGAAAGGGGTCACCATAGAAAATACCCACCACAATTTTTAATTTTTTTTAATTTATAATAAATTCTAATACAAAAAAGGCTCGACTGAGGTCACGATAGCAAAATGTCACCTGAAACAAAACCCAACGTGCAGCATCGGCTAACATACCACATGTCATCCGACGGCTGGTGTCCGTGATGGTTATCTGGCGTCCTCTCTGTGTTCTCTTAACTCCATGCTGTTCACCATGCCGACTCTTAGCAGCGTACAGACAGCTTGATCAATAGGTCAGTGTGCTGACAGCCGTCCTCGGAGTCCGGGCTAGAAGCAAGAGACCGCGTGGATCGAGGGAAAGGGGGGTCGTTTCGAGCGATCGTGTGTCCAGGACGCTCCAGAGGCAACAAAACGCAGCGAAACGCATCTCGACCACTTCGACTCTTTGATTTCAAGCGATGTTATTTGCTCTCTTGTTCTTCCTCTGTTAATGAAACACAACAACATCTTTTTTTTTTTTATTCCTCCTTTAAAGTCCTTTGTATATCTTATGTGTAAGTAGTTGCCAAATCTAGGCCAGAATCGGTGCTGGATTGAAGTCGCCAACCGCCTTTGTGTCCGTTTGTGGAAAATAGGGAACGCCAGGAACGAAAACCCCACATTTACATTCGAACTGAGCTTTTGACAAAACCTCAGCAACAGGCACCTTAATCAGCTGGCTGGCTGCGGATCCCTGGCCCGCTTTCACCTCTCCTCTCTTTACAGCCGTGATCTTGAGAAGGAGCTTTAAATTGGAAATTATTACACATTAAACCCTCTGCGCGCAGGCCAAGATCGAATTGGATCAATATCTTGCCCTGCACAATAAATCAGATGCTTTCTCTCTCTCTCTCTCTTTCTCTTTCTCCTCCACTCTCTCTCTCTCTCGTTCCCCTTTGCTTGTTCCAGTGGCTACGGGCCACTGCTCAACTAGAACATATTTAAATTTTCTTGTAACAAATTAATTCCAACATTTTCTCTTGATTGAATTAGGGCAAGTGTTGGTGCTGTCACAAGTGTTTGGGCAGCTCCCGGGGAGAGACAAATTGCCAGGCCTGGACACGGATAACAAGCAGTGGTGTTGAGTCGCTGATAATCTCCCCACTAATTCTCCATTACAGCAAAATGAGGCCATAAATCTTCCTGACAGCTGATCGATGTAAACATTGTTTCCCCCATGATTGCCAGCTCTCCCAGCGGAGCTACTGTCCGCTCAGAATCCGTTGAAATTACTCCCGCACCAGCCCTCCCCTCTTTTCTTCTCCTCCAAGCTGAGCTGCTGTGTATTTGTACATATCAGTGTGGTGTGTGTGACAGAGAGAGAGAGAGAGAGAGAGAGAGAGAGTGTTTTGGGACTGGCCCAACAGAAAACAGAAAGAAAAACAAAGTCACTGCTGTCCTGTCAATGGACGGGGTGACCGTCTAATTTTAGCTCAAAGCTTGCTAAACAAATGGAAAATATTAATCAAAACGTCTTCTGCAGCCGTTCTCTCGCAGTGGAGCGACTGCCGGAGTAAACGCTGCGAGAGATTGAGTTGTCAAGCAGTCAAAGCACGGGGACCTGTTATCAGTGTGTTCGCTGTCTAATAATATTGCACACCATTATTAAAATCCAATACGTGTGCAATTACAGAGACGGGGGGTGGGAGGGGGGAAGCAGTTAAAGCGAGACGTCTCGCTCTAATCAAAAACAGAAAAGGATCGTTTTAAGACATGTTACTTTAAGAGATCTGTTAAATTTGTACCTGTGTATCATCCGCACTTTCAGTGGCACTGAATTTAGGAATTTAAAACTAAAGAGGTTTATGTTCAGCCCTCCAAAGTCGATACTTTGGAGAGCCAAAAACAGCTGTAAGTGTTGTAAGGTGTATTTTTCCTGGCTTTTCAGATCAAACGTCTGCCTCTTCATTCCTGCGAAAAACTCAGGCTAAGTCTGATTTATTGCAGAACAGGTTTACGCCTCAGTTTACAGTCTTCCCACAGATTCCCTGTGGCGTGTAGCTGAAATACAACACTCCTCGGAGCATAACACTGCCACTACCATGCTTTCAATGTAAGCGTGTGTTTGAGGTGCAGTGATGGTTTCCAATGTGCTACTTGCGTATTTGCTACTGTTAGTCAATTATACAGCATGACGTCTCAATGTTATGAATACATTTTTATGATTAAATGTGACAAAGTGTGAAAAAGTTCAACAGATGTGAATTCGAGAACATGTCTTTATTAATTAAAAACAACACTGCATGTTGCGTTGGTGTTTTGTTGTGGGAGGAACCACTGAACCTCATAACTTTTTCAGGAAATATTCAAGGCATCAGCCTGGAAGTTAAATTTTGGCCGCAAATTGATTTTCTAAACAGACAATTACCCTAAGCAACGAAAGACTTTATAGTCATAGAGCAGTTTAAGGACAACAAAGCGAGTGTCTATTATGTGCCGTCACAAAGCCTTATAATGCTTCACTTATTCCACATTTTGCTACGCGACAGCCTTATTCCAATTCATATTAAGTTACTCTTTTTCCTTAAGTCCTACACACAAATAACCACTATGACAACGTGCAAAAAAAGGTGTTTGTTTTTTATAAATTAGCCATCGCAAATGAAGCTCAAAGCTAAGCTTTTTCCACCTATCATCCTTGAGCTGTATGGAGTCCACCTGTGGTAAATCTGGTTGATTGGACTTAATTTGGAAAGGTATGCGCCTATCTATATAAGATCCCATAGTTGACAATGCTTCAGTGGTCAAACATCAAGTATGAAGTCAAAAGAATTTTCTCTACATCTCTGAGGCAGAAATGTGAAGAAAGAAGCTTATTTAAAAGTCTCAAAGAGCACAGGCAGCCAGGGAAGTTATATTTAGGAGATCATTTAACTCTATGGATCTAGACATGACATAAACTGGGAGTGGAAAGTCCAATAAACTCGTTAGTTGCATTTATTTCTAAATTTAACAAACTGGGCACCTGCTGTTTTCCACGTTGGGCTAAGTGAATTTGGATCACTTTGTTCATTTTATAAAGTCATCGTTCATGAAAGGTCATTTTGTCTGAGAACAACATTAGCTTGTCGATATGAAATATTTAATTGACAAAAAGTAGAAGCAGAGTAAATATATGATGTGAAAAATACTGTATTATAACTCTGTAGATGTATACAACGATAATGGACGGAGAACTAAACCTTGACGCATCACCGTGCTGGTTTGCAACATTAGCTTTACATTATTAAAGACTTTAGAAACAGTCAAAACGTCCAGCCTAGTCTGATGAAGAGCTTTCACTTTGTCTTCTACCTACCAACTCTTTAGGAAATCAGTTTTGCTCAACAGAGTAGTTCCATATTTCTTCGCATGACCAAACAACCAGAGATTCAAGGATACACGATAAATGGAGTTCAGAGATGGTTCTGGTCCTATGTGGAATTGCCCTCCTGTCATTCTGCCCCGTTTCCCTGGATGGTGGGAGAGAGCAGCCTGTAACCTGCTGGAGGTGCATGAAGCAGAGCACAGGACATCCTGCTGCAGCTCCTCACATTACTCAGCCTGGTGCTCCACTGGAATTTGTCCCCGTCTGGCTTTGTCACCGGCGTTATGACTTCATCACCCCTCCAAGAGGCGAGAAAGAAGGAAAAACAGTTTGCACTCATCCGTCACTGTCCATCTCAAATTACAGCTCAACCAGTCACAGTTGGGGATCAATAGGGAGCGGCTGGCCAGGTTACGGGGGCGGCTGAGCATGTGGACGGAGAGAGGACGGGAGTGTCTGAGGGTGTCTGCTAAAAGACAGAAGAATAACTGATCAATACAGAAGGATGGATTTTGTCATTTTGAAAGGGGTTGTTGGAGGAGAGGAGGGGGGTGGGCTCACTCCCACTCTGGGCAGGTGGATGACGCATCGCTCCATCACGCCGCGGCAGCTCGAACCACCTCGGTCACTTCATTAAACCATGAAGATTTGTCACTTCATTAGATTTACCGATGCTCAAATTGTGCATTTATGTATTTTGCTGATTGTCATTTTACATGGTATCATCAAATCCATACAGTCTTAAAAAGTCTTATAGAAATGTATCTAAAATTAAGGCCTTAAAATGTCTTAAATTCATTTTTTTTAAAAGTAAGTTGGACTTAAATACAATAATTACAAGTCTTAAATTGTGTCTAGAAAAGACTTGTATATTCTACATGTATTTTCTGTTGTTGTTTTTGAGGCTACCGCTAACTCACTGCTAGCATATCCTTGAAAGCTTGCTATCTTGGTTTTTTTTTTGGTTTTTTTTTGTATGACTATAAAAGGGTAAATGTATATTTATCTAAAGTTGGCTGGAGGAAGTTTGTACATTTCTGTGGAGATCTAGGTATTTCATTCCCAGTGTTCATAAAAATTCTTGAATTTTGAGTCGGTGAAACCCGTAGAAACTCTGACTTGCATTGTTCGGGGCGACACCTTTTCAAGAACAATGCTGAAGCATGCTCCTTCTCCACACCACTTCAACTGCAAAGCATCTACATAATATGCTTCGTCCTCCACCTCCTCCGCAACCTAAGTTGTTGTGAAGGCCGGGCCTGACCCCTGCACTCCCCCACACGAGGAGAGAGCAGAACGCACCGGCAGCGCCACAATGACGAGAGCAGTGCATGCACGTCGGCTGATTAACTCAATAAGAAACAAAGATCTCCTTTATTGGGATGCTCTGCGCTGTAATGGTTGTTTGATTGGGAGCCAGTGGCTGTATTGACAGGTGAAGTGGACTGATTAATGAGAGCTTAAGCTAGTAAGGATAACAGTCCTTCACATGGCTTATTTAACGCTAAAAGAGTGACTGATGGTTTGCTTCCAGGGGCATCGTCTAAATCATTCTCGTCTGAAGCCTTGCAGCACCATAATGAAGCCATTTATGCACAAAACCTGTAAACATTTACTGCTTACATACACATTACAGCTCGTGTATGACAATTTGTGTAGTTGTAAGAACACTCAGTAATCATTTAGTAGGCCAGATCAATTTTTAGACCATTTCAAGAATTCACACAACAGGGATTTCATGCAACATGTCAACAGGTGATGCACATTTCTCAATTAAGAAATGTGTGAGAAATGGTTTTCAATATTTTGAGCAGCTTTATAAAAAAAGAAAAAGTGTGGTCCTGATTTGAGCTTAACCTGTTGTTCACAGGTTGTCATTCACAATGACAGGGGTGTCAAACTCCTGACCCTCAAGGGCCGCTGTCCTGCAGTGTTTAGATGTGCCACAGGTAAAAAACAGTGGAATGAAATGGCTCAATTACCTCCTCCCTGTGTAGATCGGTTCTCCTGAGCCTTGCTAATGACCTAATTATTCTTTTCAGGTGTGGTGCAGCAGAGGCACATCTAAAAGTTGCAGGACAGCGGCCCTTGAGGACTGGAGTTTGACACCCCTGTCACTAGAGGACCCAAATTTGGGTCCTCTAGTGAATGACAGGTTAAGCTTTAATTATGCACAGTGTACATAATTGCAAATGAACAATCCCTACAGATTAAATGTGGTGACCGCATCATGTTTTACTCGCTGCAGAAAACGTCAGGTTGTGAAGCTCACCTTCCAGCAGAACATGAAGCCACAGCTGCAAAGGTGCGGCAAAGATTCGAGCATTTGCACATGTTAGAAGATCTAGAGCAGGATTATGACTGAACTGATGCTATGTTGCAAAGAGGCATTGACATTTCAGTCTGTAGATGTGCAAAGCTGGTAGAGACATACCCACAAAGACTTGCAGTCATAACGCCCCCCCCCCCCCAAAAAAAAACAAAAAGATTGCTCTCCAAACTACATGGGGCTAACTACAAATGCACATGACATTTTTCTCCAATTTTTGTGAATAAAATTCAAAACCATTTAATATTTATCTCCCTCCATGTCACATAATGCACTACTTTGTGTTGGTCTATCAAATTCAATTCTAATGAAAACAAAGCAAAATGGGGGTGTGGGGAGGGGTGGAAGTTCAAGTGGACAGAATATTTTTCTTGGCAATAAATATCAGAGTGCGTGTTTTCTAAAAGAGCCCAGAAAGAAACTACAAGAACATACTTTCAAATGAAAGTAATTATTTCTGAACTGTAATTACTAGTAACCCAGGGTCAATAACTTAAGGTTACATTAAATTTAGGAGCTAAGAAGTTGCTCCAAGTAGAGCAAAGCGCCTCCGTTACAGACACACAGAGATTACTAACTTACTGCCTAGAAAGCTGCTATAACAAGCTGTCTATTATGCTCTGCTGTACACTGCCTTATTCTAATTAGTTGACCTAAGTTCAGGGTTTGAAAGTAAGGCCAGATCAGTAAAGGCAAAAGTGTTTTTTTTTTTGTTGTTGTTTAGATTTTTTTTTTTTTTGGTCAAAACAAAGCATGCAGAGAAACTGAATGAATATAGAGCATCAGTATCGTGTCTGTCATGGGGGTGGGGTCAAAGGTGACTTGTTTGGGGCTTGGCTCAAGCTCTGGTTTCAATTCTGCGGATCAGAAAAGCTCAAATTGACACCAAGACCCATCTGCCCACTGAATTAATCTTCCACTCTCTTCCATTTGGATGTTTTTTCTTTGTTTTCTTTATCAGCTCCATCCATTTCTTTATTCATTCAGTTGACTTTTGAAAGGGGAGAGGTGCCATGCCTCGGGGCTCGTATGTGTTAAAAAAAAAATATATTCCAGAGATTTCAAGTGCACCATGTGCAAACTGTAGGGTCACTGGCAGTTATATTTTCACTCTCCCTGCCTCCCTCCCTCCTTCTTCTCTGTCTCTCTCTCTCTCTCTCTCCCTCTCCTTGCGAAATCGATCGCTTGTTTGCAAGGAGCTCAAACGGAGCGGGAAACAGGACTCAGAGCTCTGCTGGCAACAGCAGGCAGAGCAGAAATGCTGGTGGGGAAAGAGACAAGCGAAAGGCAAGAAATCCTCCCCACTCGCACCGTCAGCACTCGTGACCTTGGGGCCACAGTGAGCTAGCGGAGGATCCACCCAGCAAGCGGTGGTGGTACACAGAGGAATCCTGAAGACGGAACATGGCGCCGCTCTGTAGGCCTCAACCCGTCTGCTCGAGTGAGAGGATTTCAATTGAAACAGAGCCTTCAAAGGTCAACATGCAGGTGTATATTAGTAAACTAGAAGAGTATCAGTTTATCAAATATCAAAAAGTGAAACTCATTAGCATTTTTTTTCCTGTTAATTTTGATGTATGTGGCTCAAAGCTAATGAAAATCCAAAATTTAGCCTCTCATAAAAAATGTGATATCACAGCCAGTCAATAAAAGAGGTTGTTGGTACGCTACTGTTAAGACGATGCTGAGTCACTGGCACATGCCGCAAGGAAGGTAAGCGCAAAATGTGATTGTTAAATAAAGAAGCTGGCTGTTTACAAAGTGCTGCATCCAAGTATATTAATGGCAGGGTGAGGGGAAGAACAAAAGCGTGGTTGGAAAACGTGCAGAAGCAACAGGGACGGGGCCCGAGTGGACTCTGAAGAGAAGCTCATTCAAGAGTCTTTCGCTCTGAATGTCCATCGATACAGATGAACACAGACCAGACTCACAAATGTATACCGTATACTGAGCCACTCTTGAAGCAGAGACGGTGTTGGTGCCGTCTATCCTGTGCTAAAGAGGAAAAAAGGCAGACTGTAGCTCAATAGTCCAAACTCCTCCTTTCAAATGAAAAAGTGTAGTTTGTATTTCATTTGTAACTCAAGATCCCTGTCTGGAGAAATCATCTTTAACCACATTTTTAGAAGGTTTGACGGTTTTATTCCTAGTAATTAAGTGTAGTAATTATGTTGCCATGTTGTTCTTTGACTGCTGCTTCACATCAAATTTCTCAATGGGATAAAATAAAGAACTGAACTGACCAAATTCTACCAGGATATTTTACAGCACCTCTCTTTCTTGAAAAGCTGCTTGGAGACTTTCATTCAGTTCTGCATCAGAGCTCAGAACCTCCTTATACGACCAACAAACACCTGTCTGTGTGCAATGAACCTATACATGGGTTTGTGATTACTCTTTAAGCATCCACGCTCCACCCATTGTGAATGTCCCTCAAATTCTTGAATCAATTTTGGTACACAATTCCTTCAAAGCTATGATTGTGTGTGTGTGTGTGTGGGTGTGTGTGTGTGTGTGTGTGTGTGTGTGTGT
>NW_015114636.1:137998-164490 GCF_001443285.1 Poecilia latipinna
GTCTTTTCTTCTGATCAGTTTCGCAGCTAAGCACGAACGCCGAGCAACAGGTGAGGGGCCTTTCTGAGCATCTGTGGCCCCCGCTAATAAAGAGAAGGCAGCAGTCAACAGTTGCTGGCAGTGGCAATCAAACAAGCAGCCCGGCGAAGATGTCTGTCAGAGACGCTGCCTCTGGTGAGAGACACAGAATGAAAGAAGCGGGGTGAAGCCGGAGCGATGGCGAAAGAAGATGACAGAATGACACATGTGGAAATCCTTTTTCATCCCCCTCTTTTTTATTTTTATTTATTTTTTATTTTTTTGGCTTACTTGCGTCCCTTCTTCTTCTTCTTCAGCTTGCTCTGTCAATGCAAGTCTCGATGGCGACTGAGGCGGCAGAGCCCCCACGGGGGTCAGCCATGTAAGGAACATAAAAGGCCAATTTAATTTAGCACGTCCACAGCTACAAAGTATTTTAATTCCGACAGCTGTGACTGAGGAGTTAATATTTGACTTGTCAGAAGTGGGGCCGGGGCCAGTGAATCATTGTAATTCTCATTAAGAGGCTCTCCCCCAGCAGCACCCTAATGCAGAATAATGAAAGTCAAGACGGAGTGAGCTTCTAATGCCGGTTGAGGCCTATCTTTTAATATTCCCCTCTTGATGGATTAGGGAAGCGGGAAATTCATCTTGGATCATAGGGCCTAATTTAATAAGGGATCATTCCAGGAGTATTGCATTTTATAATAATGTCATTTAAAGTGTCGTCTTCCATTTTTGCTGTCCCATATGTATGCTTATATAATGGTGCCAGAGGGATGTGTTCTTACACCACTCGGATCCCTTCTGTGTCCACGCGGGCCCTCCAGACCGAGCCGACGCGTCTCTCTGCGGTCCGCCGGCTCTCGGCTCGGGTTTTCATTTCGCATTTTGGTCATGGAGCCAATTGAGTGAGCACTTACGAGAAGCTGCAGTCACTCCAGCACGTTTGCTGCTCCTCCCAATTATTTCTAATAGTATTTAGGGGGAAATCACTGTGATATGAGTGTTGGGATTGTAAATATCACCCAAAGGAAATATGATAAAGATATATTGTATTTGCTCCATCGCCAAGCCCTTAAAAACTCCTCTCAGAGAGGCGAGCTATTTTTATGCGACCTACTACGCAGAAGGAAAATGACTTTTTTTTTTCTTTTTTTTTTTGCGGAATAAAGCAAACAAATCTGACTAATATGAGCAATTTGTGAAGTTAGCAGCCGATAAAACCACATAATTATACTTGGGGTGGGGAAAAAAAGATTTACTAGATTAAAAAGAGGAAAAAAAAGTCCTGAATGTTAGTGGAAGGCATCCGTGCTTAAAGTGTCATAACTGCTCAGATTTACAATATCCCAGAAATAATATGAGCTTCGTTTTTTTTTTTCTTTATTTATTTTTTTAAGCTGTGGTGCAGGGTTTGTTTGCAATATAATCTCTATTATTTGTATTCTCTACCGCATTTGGCAAACCAAGATGAAAAACAAGTCAAATTTTGCAACCAGCACTAAACTTAGAAGTTCTGTCAACATACAGACAGAAAATATTGGTATTTCTAACCAAATAGGCTTCAAATATACGTTGAAATGACTGAACCATAGATTTCAGCTGTTCGAAACCTGGCAAACAACCCAGCTTAAATGAAATTAACACAATAGTTGTGGGAAAAGAAAGCCAAGCTCGACTTCACAGGTCCAGAAATTTGCAGTGCATTCTACTTCTGCACATTTAATAAAAATTATAAAAAAAACACAGTCCTGTTCAATCCCAGCTTCTCCTTAGTTGATCCTATAAGAGCCCTTCCAGTTTCCAGTCTGTTACATGTGACCCTTTAAAAGGGTCTCTGTCATCATTAAGATAAGAGGCGGTCTCTCCAACATACTTTAGCTCAACAAAGTGCTTCCTCTTTGTCGCACTCATGTCTTTGGCACGTCTGCCTGCCTTCTGCCTCGTCTCCCTGTCCCGCACCTACCACTGCCTCTGTCCTCTGCCTCTCTTTCTGTTTCTGACTTTCCATCCATCTCACCTCCTTTCATACTGTACTGCAATGTGGTGCACAGAATTTAGCTTCTCTCTCTGTTTTGAAAAAAGTGAAAATGTTGCACGGTTGTTTTCGGTAAGCTGGTTTCTTTCCTGCCTCTGACAGTGTTGGTTATCTGCAAAAGCGAGCTTTGGCTATTTTAGGACAGTGCTGGAGTTATTTGCGATACATGTGTGACTTCTTTAAGATTACCTTCCACCTTTAAAATAAAATTCAGAGAAAATGTGCTGTGCGATTCGGTGCTGTTAAACTTTCTAAAACACTTTGCCCCTCTTCTTCTGTACGGTCTATGTTGAAGTGCAGCAGCTACATTGAAGTAGCTGTTTAGCTTACATCATAAATAATGTTAATAACCACCACTGAGGACGAGTCGAGGAAAGTCTGAGCCGAAGAGGGTCGGACAAACGCCGTTACGTTATCAAAGAGGGGACAGATCGCATGTGACAGTAAACTTATGAGATCTATTTTTACATCCCATCTCGGAATGAAACGGTGGACTTTTCAAACACTCACTTATCCTGGGCAGAAAATAATGTGGGTCTATTTAATTAGGCATTGGCAGATTGTTGGGCCAACTCTGTAATCCAATAGAGGTTCCCATTACTAGGGGAAGCTGCCACCTCCAATGCCTCCCTGGCTCCACGGTGCAGCACCGTCAGCTCGTCAACTTTTCTCTGCCCTTCTCTCTGCTTGCGAGAGCCGCTCATGTTTGCCAGCTCTGACACTCTTCAAGTGTTTTTTTTTTTTGTTTTTTTTTGCCAAGTTGAAGATGACAGGTACCTTCTGCCTAATGTATTACTGTTTATGCACATGTTGTCCGTCAACATTGTGATGCGTGTAGACGTCTCTTTGTGTGTAGTTGCTGTATACATTTGCGGTGCCTCAGTAAATATCCCTTTTTTCATCCATCCATCCATTTTCTGTACACCCTTGTTTTCATATTTTGGAAAAAAAAAAAAAAAGGGGGACGCATCTGAAAAATGTGTCATTCTTTTCTTCATTTCTTTCAGCATCCCCAAGTCAACCACCTTTGGTTGGAATTACAGCAGCAAGAGTTTGGGTTGTTGGCCATTCGTCTCTGCAATGACAATTTTCGAATCCTGTCACAGATTTTCAAATTTTCTATCTATCCATCCATTGTCCGTACTTCATTATCCAACAGAGCTTGAGGTTGGAAACACCTTGGACCAGTGGCAACTCCAATGAGGACAACACAGGAATACACACTCGCTCCTAAGAACCATTTTATATTACAAATTAACCCAAAAGTCATGTTTCTGAGCTGTGGGAGGAACCCACGCATACACTGTGAAAATATACACACTCAGTACAGTGGTAACCATTTCACTGCTGTGTAGCCCTACAAGTCAGATTATTTATATATATATGTATATATATTTTATTTTATTTTTTTATTTTTTTTAAAGGAAAACGCTGTATCATTTCATTGAACACACAATTATATGTGCACATCTAAAATGTGCTAAAAATTTGTAGTTCAAGGGGTTTGAATACCTTTACAAGTCACTGTGTTTTGTAGCGGATGCTCAGTATAGCTTGCACTTGCCTAAGGAGTAAATTGCCAGCGCAATGAAGCTGTCAATACTGTTGTATTGGTAAGAGGACACAAGTGGCAGAATCGATGAAAACCATTTGAATAAGATGTTCTGGACGACATCCTGTTCTAAAATTCTATTACCCATAAAACACTTGACCTCCTGCCCCCCATGTTCCTCTGCCCTGAAGCCTTATTATTATACGAGAGGCTGTGTGGTTGAGGTAAACTTTCATTTTTATTGATAATGCAACAATAATTTAAGATATATGAACAGTAGGTGGTTCTGTCAGAGCTACTTTTCCCTATAATTAAACAGATAAAGAACGAAAGTGAACCTTTGACCCCTGCAGAGTGAGCATGCGGTTTGCTCTGTGATGTGTTTAGAGCCATTTTCTTGGCATGGATTTTGGTCTGCTTTTGCCCTTACAGCTAAGAAGGTCACTTCCAATCAATACAAAGTTGTTCTTCATTATGAAACATTTCAACCCTGAAGGAAACGGTCTTTTCCACGATGCCAGTGCCCCCATGCACGGCTTTCCAGGGGTCACAGAAATGTTTCAGTAGAATAAAAATTAGAAGTATCATTTGACGCAGCTTTTGCAGTCAGCAAATCTCAGCCCTCCTGAATAGCGTTTAGAAACATCGGTCTTCACCGCTGTGCTCAAAACACAATTTTGTGTTTCGATCCTCCAGTTGCGTTTCACAGACTTATAAAATCCTTACCAAGATTTCTATTTAAATTGGCTGTTTACATGGGTTTTGGGTTTTTTACGATAATGCTGGAGACAAAACAAGAATGCTGTTTCATATGGCCCCTGCTGCACCTGGTGCTGCACATTGCTGGTCAGCAGGCTGAAAGGAGGCTACTATACGTCTCTAACAGGACTGCTGTACGTATCCTATAAGTATGTTAATTTGACAATTAAAAACAAATTTAGGAATATGCTACAAAATTAAAGAATTTGGCTGTAATTGGTAGCATCAGATATCACAGTATTTTATGGTAGGAATATTTGTTGCTTTTCAGTTTTTAATTAATTGTTCACATCATGCAATATATTTTTGTTTCAATCCATGATGCTCGTCACACAAAGTTAGATTGTGGGAAAAATCAGCCATTGTGTGAAAGAGAACAAACAAAACAAAAAAACTGAGAGAAACTTAGGAAGAAGTTTTGATGGTGAATGCCACTTGGTGCATACCAAGGTTTTGTTGTCTGTTGAAAGACCAGCGTTTAAAGCCTATTGAGAATCTAAGCCATAACTAAGCCATGAAACTTATAACTTTTTTTAATACGTTATTTATTTTGAGAGCCAAAGAAGATCCATTTGTCATGCTTGGCTTGAGTCCATTAGTGACGTAAAATCGTAAGTTTGCATTTATTCTATGGAATCAAAACCTGGAATTTTTGAGACCGTAAATCTCTGTCTTATCCTGAATCAATAATGGTCTAAAAGTTTATAAAATAGCATTTGTGTGAACTGCTGCAACTGTTCTGATACTGTAGTTATACCGCTTAATCTGAATTTTTACAAAATGTACTCACCGTCTGCTGGTAACATTTTAACAGAACCTCACTTCAAGAAATGTTGAACCATTGCTTGAGTGAAGTCCTGGTAAAAAAAAAAAGTATCAATTTTAAAGTTTAATGGTCTCTTTTTTTTTTACCAAGTTGTGAAATTCTTTCATCTCTAATTTCAAGTGTTCAAAATCACACAGTGCACACCTTCACCCTTTTGTAATAAGCACAATTTATAATAAATATAAAGACGCACCTATACATAAAAAAGCATTTTTTTTTCTCAATCAGTGCATTGATGTTAATTAACATTTTGTTAACTTTTCCTTAAATGTCAGGGATTAACTTCTATCTTTTTTTTAATGCATGAATGATCAGAAAAAATTGCGAGTTTTGAATATATTCTCTGATAACCAGCATTAATGTTCTTGTCAAAAGTTATTACAATGTAGGCTGTTTTATGGATGTCTAATTTGTGATTATAGAGAGCTGAGAGAAAAATAGTGGCGTTTACACTATTTACACTGAAGTAGTTGCTTCTGTTTTATTCACAAATATGCTATTTCTTCAGGGTTTGCATCAAACAGGGTCAGACAGAGTAACTCATTTCAATACAGCCCATCATTGGAAAATCAACACTGAGAAGCATAGAGGTGGCGGTATCATGGTGCGGGGATGCTTTTCTTTGGTAGGGAATTAGAAGCTGTTCACAGTTGACGAGACGATGCTGCATACGTTAGAATGGCCCAATCAAAGCCCAGACCTCAAACCAAGACGTGGAAACGGTTTCCAAGTGGACTCTCTCCTAGCAGTCTTACTAAGCTGGAGCTGCTTTAGAAAGACAGAGGCAAAGTTTATTCACCAGATGCTCAAGGCTGGTAGAGAGATGCTCCCATGCACTTTGATGCTCTTTACAAAGATGCGCTACTTTTGCCAAACTTTCACATAAAAGCCCATAAAACTGCAAGATAGTTTGGTGGTTGCTGCACGGCAAAAACGTGAAAATGTTCAAAGGGTGTGAATACTTGTGTTAGTTCACAGTGACTTGTCACCTGTCAGACAACATAACTTATGACCCAATTTCCAGAGTTCAATGCAATTTTTATAAAATAAATATTTTTATTGTTTATAGATCCCCCAAGTCATTTTTTATGAAGTTATGACGTGTTTGCATACAACTACGGGACCAAATGGAAAAACTGTAAGAAAAATGCAACCAGCGTATCCATCACAGAGTTGTATGTTTTTTAACATCAGCATGATGTATTGATTTTTGTACTGCATCCAGATTTATGGTTATGTGAAAGCAGCGAACGGTTTCGTGAGTATAACATTTACAGTACGCAGGTGATTAATGCTCACACTGAAAACCAGAGGCCATTTTCCATCACGTCTAAACTTTGCCTCGGCCGCACATGTCTGTCACCAGTTAGGAGAGCATTTGAAGGCAGCTGACAGATATATAAATCGCCATAAATGGTTCCCTGGACTAAATGTTGAAAAAAACACTTAACCCCACGGGATGAATGAGTGTAGACCTCCCTGGCTTTGCCCACATTAAAAAGACACCCGAGCATCCAAATACAAATATGGGGTAATTTGTCAGCTCATTTTTTTGTAATTCCGTGACATTTCAAAATGGCAATCTGCAAACTTCAGACGGCGCGAACACAATCAATATGAGATTAGTTAGGCCAGAGTTTCCAAAGGAGGCTTTGTGTAATTTAAGAGTCTGTGAACAAACATCTGATGAATGAAAAGCAAGTACTCGATTATGCTCACAGACAAATGATTGAATCTCACTGGCTTGTAAATATAGAGCGGCACGGGCCAAATGTTTAACATTTACCGTGTGCCCCTCTCATTGACAACACAGCACACACACACACACACACACACACGCACTGCCTTGCTAAAGTATTCACAAAACTTCTAATTTTCTCATTTTGTCACATAACCACAAAATCCAATGTGTTTTAGACCAACACTTTGAACCTGCAAATAAAAAAATCTGAAGAGTGGAGCGAGCAATTTATTTCACCCTTTGTAAAAATACCTTTTCCTCTAATTACAGATGCATGTTTTGAGATGCACGCCTCTGTCAGTTTTGCACATCTAAGCTTTTCCAATTGTATACTTGGAAAGCAATAATAAGAAGGAAAGCATCTGCAGACATAATGTTTCCTCCTATCCGCAGCAAGATGCTGCGGCCACCATATCCTGTTTTGGTTTCATCTGACCCGACCGCCTTCTTCTATGAGTTCACATCATCACTTACATGTTTTGTTGTTGTTGTTGTTTGTTTGTTTGTTTGCAAACTACAAATTACCATAGCAACTATTAGTTGTGCACTTCACACCTTTCAAAAACAAGCAGTTTCTGAAAGAAAGTGATGCTGGCTGCATCAGCAGATTTTCCCACCTGAACCACGTATCTCTGCAACTCCCACGGAGTGCGTTGTTTGTTTGATTTTTACAGACTGCCTGTATTTGTTCTGGAATTGCACACCATACATGACTGGATTCTGTTCTCTAAACAGGTTACAACTGCATCGCTTAGGGTTATCCTAGTGAGAGGGTCTGAATGCAAATACAGGCCACACTTTTGAGATTTTTAGTTGTAATACATTTTGGGAAAAAACATGCATGCCTTCTTTCTGTCTCACAATAATCTGAATTGTGCTAGTTTTTTTTTTCCCCCACATACAATTCCATTACAATTATTTTAAGTCAGTGATTGTGATCTGTAAAAATGTATTCAGGTCCACTGTTCCAAGTTACTGGATAAAACTGAGAGTAGAAAACGCATCACAAAGTCCCCCCCTTCCCCATGGCATCCGCGTTGCGCCAAGTGTCGCCTTTTCTTTCCATAAAATCCCCTCAGGGTTACTAATGCCACAGGTCTCAAATCATATACCCTTGTTATGTCTTTTTCCCCAGGGCGGGGGATTTATTTACTATGCTATCTCTCTAATCTTCAACAGCAGCTGTAACTGGAACTGAATTAATAACAAATAAAATGTGCCTGGTACATAAAATATGTGTAGATTGCCGTGGGGTACCTAAACAGGAAACAGCGAAACAATTAGACTTCTTGTTTTGTTCTGACCTCTCTCTTTTTGTTCGTGTTTTGTTTTGTTTTGTTTTGTTCTGCAGCTCAGTTGAGCAGAGTTACTGTTATGTGCGTCTTTTTTTTTTGTTTTGTTTTGTTTTTTTTCTCTCTCTATGCCTGTAATCACTGTGGTTAAGCCTCCCTGTCCATAACATGTGTCAAATCAGAGCAAACACCCACTTTTGATCCTACAGTGGTATTAAATACAGTGTTACACTCTGCATAAATGCTGTAATTCTCCGCTGACTGCAACCCACACCAAGTGCTGCGGTTAGCCACCCAGGCCCTTATGCAGCGTGCCCATTTGATAACAGGCAGTGATATGGCGTCGTAATTGCTGGGCCTGTGAGTGCTATTGTAGGGAGTTTTCAGCAGGTTTCTTTCTCACTTTCACTCCATTTGACGCCTTTGAAGTTGGGCTTTTATCTGCCTTTGCTCCTGATGGCTGTTGTCTTTGGTGCAGTGCTGTGTGCGCCCTGCTCTTTGAGCACTCCAAACATGTAACAAAGGCAAGCCCTTAGAGGAAGAAAAAAAAAAAAAAGAAGAAGAAGAAGAAGAAGAAGAAGAGAAAAGGGAGCGCTCTCTCCTGTGTTCTCACATGAATTCATAAATGCACAAACACCATTTACAACAGATCCAGCCACAGTCATTCAAATGCAGGAAAAAGAAATTGCTGCCTCTGCTGTCGTTTAAAAGAAGAAGAAGGAGGGAAAAAAAACTGCTCTGTGAGATTGTTTAAAGTGTCCTAATTTGATAAAGAGCCAAGAGCGGGAAATGAGAGAGTAGTGCATTTGTCTCAGGGGTTGTAGTGGGGTAAATATAGCAACAAGACAGCACCAGTTGATATGAAGGATTCCACGGTGTCGAGTGCTGTTGTGACTCACCAGGCTAAGGAGATCTCTGTGTGTGAGTCTGCGAGACGTGCATTTGGATTCATATGTCCACTGCAATTGATTAACTTTAATATAATTGCCCTTCTCCTGACTCACCCAGCTCCGTGTACAATAACGCCCGGGTGAGAGAATGGGCACGTTAAGCAGGGAGAGTGGGGTGGGGTGTGGGGAGGGGGCAAGTGAGAGTGGGATATATGGCTGTGCAGAAGAAGAAGCCGGCGCGGCTGGCTCCTGGCTGGCTGTGTGGGGGTTGGGGGTGTGTGTGTGTGTGTGTCTTAAAGAGTGTGTTGAGAGGAGAGTGAGAGCTCACGGCCAGCCTCCATGTCTAATCAGAACACTTGTGTGTCCCCGTCTCATTGTCTCCTGGGCCCCTCAGAGCAAAGACCCTCCTCTCCACCACTGCTGTGTGCGACTCGTGGACGAGCTGAAAGGTGGACAGACCTCTTCTACCTCCTATTTACAAGACCAAGGACTAGATGGATGAAGGGAAATATCTGTCGAATAAGGTGTAAAACACTGAAAAGCATGAGTCAAGTTAAAGTGCTCTTGTGTGGCAATAGCCTTCTGGTGTAAGAACTCTAAACTGTAACCGGGCTAAAAATTTTAGTGAACGCTTTTCCATCTACTGAAATCAAAAAGCCGAAAACTTTTGCTGTAGTTCTGCAAACATATTTTCCTCATTTTGACAGTAAGCTGATGTATTTATGTTGTTCTTTACTGCTTAAACAATGCAGAGTCATTGTAGTGATTGGATTTCAAAGCAAAACTATTGCATTCCCATCAATCTTACATTGCATTCTGGGAAAGCAACATATTTGAATTTTGGCCATGCTAACTGATGGTCAACATGAGCTATATATATATATATATATATATATATATATATATATATATATATATATATATATATATATATATATATATATATATATATATATATACACACAATGCAAAAAAATATGGGAGTATTTTGTGGTTTGTTGTGTGTTTTATTCAACATTTCTGAATTTCCATTTTCCATAAGAACAATTGTACTGTTGCGAGTTGCAAGGTACTAATGCTGTTTTGTATATCAGTTTGTCATTAATTTTACATTCAGGTTAAAATACATGAGCCTCTGAATAATTTTGAATACAATCAAAATGACCTTTTAGGAATTCATAGTAAGAAGTGAAAATCATGTGGGGATTAATTACACTCTCAGTGATATATTTCAAGCACTTATTTCTGCTAACGTGAAATAATATGGCTTACAACGAAGAGAAGCCCAGATTTAGCATCACATAAAATGTGTATATTGCATGATACACCGAAAAAGAATGTTTTGTTTGCTGTGGTTTTGAAGTTTTACCCTCAACATGTTTCACATGGTGCAGTTCTCGCTTTTGCCTTCCACTCAACTTTCCATTGATCTGCCTGGATACCTCTGAATGTTTGGCTTGTTTATCTATACTTTTTCGTGGCCTACTCTTCCTTTTGATTTCAATGAGTACTTGTAATTTACATGATCATAACAGCATTCAGCATTTCTGTATTTAAAATTTCTTTTAACTTTGCATTATGAAACATTTAATTCAAAAGAAAAACTAATTCTGGGTTTGTTTCGACTTATGAGCTTCATTTTATAAGTTAAAATGGTGAGATATACTAATTTTTCGATTATATTTAGATTATGTTAGCTCAACCTGCTCTCAATTATAATTTCTGGCGATTTAACTGCTATAATAGCTGTAAATTATGGATGTACAGTATAATTATCAAGACCTAACGATAGGATGAACTTGACCTGAGAGCTTGTGTCTCTACAAGCAAAGAATTAATTTGGGAGAATCTGAGGAAGGTGCGCGCCCCCGACTCCTGTGTTTAAGCCCCATCGCGGGAAAAAGCATGCGCGCCCCCGGATCAGCACTTTCCCAGTTCCGTCTCCTCCATTTACTGGCGAGGACTCACAATCAATAATTCAATAGTTTTGGCGTCTAAATCCTGCCCCAAACACCGATGAACACACAAACACGCCAGACTCCCGTGCCGTGCAGACTCGGTGAGGTCGGTATTAATTAATAGCTGAGGACATTGTGTTTTGCGTGGAAAAATATCGGAAGAGTAATGCGATCTGGATTCCTATAATTATAGGCTTCCCGTGTCAGGTGTTTATTAAATGTTCAATAAGAAGCGGTTAAAGATGTCAGGGAATGAATCAGGCAAATTTGTGAGTCAAGTAAGGCAAGCGTTAATTAATCTTCTTTTTTTTTTCTTTTTTTTCGCAGCCTTTGGCTTTGTTTTCTAAGCTGAGGGCTGTCTGTATGTTTTTATTCACAATGTCAATCTTCAGGTCATAAAACAACAACAACAACAAAAACACAATGCAGGAAATATTTGCATTCAACAGAGATGGGCAGGCTGCCAAATTCAAGGGATATGTCTGTATAATTTTCCTCTTACTGCTTTACTTTATTTCATCTTTTGTTGGTCTTTTAATCACTTGCAACATGTTGTGGGAAAATAATGTAAAATGGATCAAGGCCGAGTCTAATTGTGCGTTTATATCGTTGCGAGCCGAAGTGAGTGGAATAATTAAAATTTAACATCTAGACTTGTTTTAACTAATTATCAGGCCTCCAGTCCGGAGGGATTCAAATTCCAGTAATAATAAGGTTTTACATTAAAATGCCTCAATGATATCCACATAGAATACACTGTATGTATTTATTAAAACGCTTCAAAACTTCATCTTTGAGATACTGAACGGCTTTGTGTCTTTTATCTGCCTGTTAACTTGTTCTGGAAATGATCAGTTCTCTTCTGAAACTCCTCTATAAGCAAACTATGAATAATGCATCGCTTTGGCAAGGGCGCTGCAATACACACACACACACACACACACACCGAGACATAACACACACACACACACATACTAATGTTCCCGAGTAAACGGACCTGTCACAACTCTGATGTTATCAAAAGACTTCCACCTATAAATTATTATTTTTTAAATCTATTGCTCTCAAAACCTTGTCTGATTGCAACAATAACAATAACGACTATGCTGCGGGTATATTAATCGAATTAATTAGAAAAATCAAGTCATTAAAGAAACTTTGTTAATTTATTATAAGAACAAAAAAAAAGTCAACTTTTTGTTAAGGTGGTTTCACGTTTCACATGTGATGGAAAAAAACAAATAAAAATAATTTTATGGTCATTCTTTCTCCCAACCCCTTTAAAAACCCCGTGCGTTTGGTGAGTTCATGTTCACTGTTATAAAAAACATCCAAAATTACATACAGAAAGCACATGATTTTTAATGCACGGGAAAATAATACAAAATGAACAAATCCCCAACGAGGCATTCATAAAGCCACTAAATCATAAAAAATAATGCATGTTTTTTTTTCTTCTTCTTCTTCTTCTTGAGTATAAACATATTTTACATGTGCCCGTACCGGTTCGCATACTGTGTTAGAGATGGTATTTGTTTATGAGATTTGCCTTCCTTTAGAAAATAAAAATAAAAAAAGAGAGGGGGAAGTGTGTATGGGAGGTAGGGGGGGGCGGGGGGTCGCAAATCACCTTGTAGGCTAAATATATGGAGACTGGCTCATATGATGATTTAAAAAAAAAACCGCTCATCTTGTTTTATAATCTCACATTTCTGGCGTGGAGTCCGTTTCACCTTCAGCCATGATAGGTCTAATCAAGGTCGGGAAGGCCAAACTTTCAACTGAGAGGGGAGGACAGAGGATAAGAGCTGACAGGAGTGGGGGTGGGGGGAGTGGGGTATGTATGGCTCATGAACTCATGCAAACACCGCAGAGGCATTTTCAAAACTGGACAAGAAACAGTGGAGGGAGAGATATTGTCCCTATTTTGACAAAGAATGTCCGCTACTTTAGCAGAGGGGTTTTGTTTTTTTAGTTGTTCCTTTTTCTTTCTTTTCTTTTTTTCCTTTTCTTTTGAAATATTATGAGGCCAGCCTCTATGTAGAATCGAAAAGAAATCATAACAAGAAGAATACAATATTTAAACAGGAAAAATTGCAGAATGGTTCGCCTTGTTTGACAAAGAATCGACCGACCCAGCTGCATCCTCCTCCTCCTCCTCCTCTTCCTCGTCGGGGTGTCTGTCCCCGCGTCGCCGTCCACCCCGTCCGCCTCTTTAGGCTTCTGTGTAGGCTATCACGTCACAGTCTTCCTCATTGTATTTCATAAATAGCCTATATTTTATAATTATACTCGTCCTCCTTCATTGAGAAAACATAAATTACGTCCGTCGACACTTTTTCGCGCCCTCCCACACTTCACTTTGTAAGCAGTTTTGGTTCAGTGTCTCCTCAGTCGCCTCGTGTCCTCGCTGTCACAGTCCCAACGCCGCCGTGTGTTTTTTGGCCTTCAGTCTCAGGTCGGCGATGCTGGAGTTCTTGCTCGTGTTCTTGGCCGCAGCCGCGGCGGCCACCACTGAGGCGGCGGAGGCTGACTCCGCCGCGAGCGTCGCCAGGGGCAACCCGAAAGGCGGCGCGGGGAACATCATGTAGGGCGCGTGCGCCGCCAGGTGAGAGTGCAGGTGGTGCTGCGCGTGAGCCACGGCGCTGTCCAGCTGCAGCTGCGCCTGCACCTGAAAGGAGAAGGGCGGCACGTTGCAATGACTATCCTATGGGACGGGACGCACGGATGGGGAGGGAGAGAAGGGGGAGAACATGCGTTAACTTTGCAGTGGGATGGATGCAGGATCATTTTCACCAGAAGACTGTATTTGTGACTGCATTATTAAATCAGTGGAAGTTGCCACACAAATGATCATATATTTACTTATCTATTTCATTTTTCCATATGAAGATTTTCAGATGTTTCCTTTAATGTATTGTGAAATTAATGTTGGTGTGTCTTATGGACTGTTGATGGAAATTAACTCTGAGAAGCTGGTATTAAGTATGCATGGACCCTGCTTAATAAACTACAAAAAAACTAACAATTGGAAACAATTAACAGACAAGCATGAACGCCATTCTATTCCAGTGGCAACACACTCACACCTCATTGTGCTTAATGATGTGCTAATTAAGTGATCAGCTGAGACTAAAAGTAATGTGAAGGACTGGTGGCTTGCATTGAGAGGCATAAAAGCCCTAAATGAAAATCAGGTTTGCTCCACGCAGTATTAGTTTCCGAACTCTTCAGGGAAAACATGGGTACAGTTGTTTAAAAAGTAAGATGGTCGTGTTTGCTTTNTGTTGTGTGTTTTATTCAACATTTCTGAATTTCCATTTTCCATAAGAACAATTGTACTGTTGCGAGTTGCAAGGTACTAATGCTGTTTTGTATATCAGTTTGTCATTAATTTTACATTCAGGTTAAAATACATGAGCCTCTGAATAATTTTGAATACAATCAAAATGACCTTTTAGGAATTCATAGTAAGAAGTGAAAATCATGTGGGGATTAATTACACTCTCAGTGATATATTTCAAGCACTTATTTCTGCTAACGTGAAATAATATGGCTTACAACGAAGAGAAGCCCAGATTTAGCATCACATAAAATGTGTATATTGCATGATACACCGAAAAAGAATGTTTTGTTTGCTGTGGTTTTGAAGTTTTACCCTCAACATGTTTCACATGGTGCAGTTCTCGCTTTTGCCTTCCACTCAACTTTCCATTGATCTGCCTGGATACCTCTGAATGTTTGGCTTGTTTATCTATACTTTTTCGTGGCCTACTCTTCCTTTTGATTTCAATGAGTACTTGTAATTTACATGATCATAACAGCATTCAGCATTTCTGTATTTAAAATTTCTTTTAACTTTGCATTATGAAACATTTAATTCAAAAGAAAAACTAATTCTGGGTTTGTTTCGACTTATGAGCTTCATTTTATAAGTTAAAATGGTGAGATATACTAATTTTTCGATTATATTTAGATTATGTTAGCTCAACCTGCTCTCAATTATAATTTCTGGCGATTTAACTGCTATAATAGCTGTAAATTATGGATGTACAGTATAATTATCAAGACCTAACGATAGGATGAACTTGACCTGAGAGCTTGTGTCTCTACAAGCAAAGAATTAATTTGGGAGAATCTGAGGAAGGTGCGCGCCCCCGACTCCTGTGTTTAAGCCCCATCGCGGGAAAAAGCATGCGCGCCCCCGGATCAGCACTTTCCCAGTTCCGTCTCCTCCATTTACTGGCGAGGACTCACAATCAATAATTCAATAGTTTTGGCGTCTAAATCCTGCCCCAAACACCGATGAACACACAAACACGCCAGACTCCCGTGCCGTGCAGACTCGGTGAGGTCGGTATTAATTAATAGCTGAGGACATTGTGTTTTGCGTGGAAAAATATCGGAAGAGTAATGCGATCTGGATTCCTATAATTATAGGCTTCCCGTGTCAGGTGTTTATTAAATGTTCAATAAGAAGCGGTTAAAGATGTCAGGGAATGAATCAGGCAAATTTGTGAGTCAAGTAAGGCAAGCGTTAATTAATCTTCTTTTTTTTTTCTTTTTTTTCGCAGCCTTTGGCTTTGTTTTCTAAGCTGAGGGCTGTCTGTATGTTTTTATTCACAATGTCAATCTTCAGGTCATAAAACAACAACAACAACAAAAACACAATGCAGGAAATATTTGCATTCAACAGAGATGGGCAGGCTGCCAAATTCAAGGGATATGTCTGTATAATTTTCCTCTTACTGCTTTACTTTATTTCATCTTTTGTTGGTCTTTTAATCACTTGCAACATGTTGTGGGAAAATAATGTAAAATGGATCAAGGCCGAGTCTAATTGTGCGTTTATATCGTTGCGAGCCGAAGTGAGTGGAATAATTAAAATTTAACATCTAGACTTGTTTTAACTAATTATCAGGCCTCCAGTCCGGAGGGATTCAAATTCCAGTAATAATAAGGTTTTACATTAAAATGCCTCAATGATATCCACATAGAATACACTGTATGTATTTATTAAAACGCTTCAAAACTTCATCTTTGAGATACTGAACGGCTTTGTGTCTTTTATCTGCCTGTTAACTTGTTCTGGAAATGATCAGTTCTCTTCTGAAACTCCTCTATAAGCAAACTATGAATAATGCATCGCTTTGGCAAGGGCGCTGCAATACACACACACACACACACACACACCGAGACATAACACACACACACACACATACTAATGTTCCCGAGTAAACGGACCTGTCACAACTCTGATGTTATCAAAAGACTTCCACCTATAAATTATTATTTTTTAAATCTATTGCTCTCAAAACCTTGTCTGATTGCAACAATAACAATAACGACTATGCTGCGGGTATATTAATCGAATTAATTAGAAAAATCAAGTCATTAAAGAAACTTTGTTAATTTATTATAAGAACAAAAAAAAAGTCAACTTTTTGTTAAGGTGGTTTCACGTTTCACATGTGATGGAAAAAAACAAATAAAAATAATTTTATGGTCATTCTTTCTCCCAACCCCTTTAAAAACCCCGTGCGTTTGGTGAGTTCATGTTCACTGTTATAAAAAACATCCAAAATTACATACAGAAAGCACATGATTTTTAATGCACGGGAAAATAATACAAAATGAACAAATCCCCAACGAGGCATTCATAAAGCCACTAAATCATAAAAAATAATGCATGTTTTTTTTTCTTCTTCTTCTTCTTCTTGAGTATAAACATATTTTACATGTGCCCGTACCGGTTCGCATACTGTGTTAGAGATGGTATTTGTTTATGAGATTTGCCTTCCTTTAGAAAATAAAAATAAAAAAAGAGAGGGGGAAGTGTGTATGGGAGGTAGGGGGGGGCGGGGGGTCGCAAATCACCTTGTAGGCTAAATATATGGAGACTGGCTCATATGATGATTTAAAAAAAAAACCGCTCATCTTGTTTTATAATCTCACATTTCTGGCGTGGAGTCCGTTTCACCTTCAGCCATGATAGGTCTAATCAAGGTCGGGAAGGCCAAACTTTCAACTGAGAGGGGAGGACAGAGGATAAGAGCTGACAGGAGTGGGGGTGGGGGGAGTGGGGTAGGTATGGCTCATGAACTCATGCAAACACCGCAGAGGCATTTTCAAAACTGGACAAGAAACAGTGGAGGGAGAGATATTGTCCCTATTTTGACAAAGAATGTCCGCTACTTTAGCAGAGGGGTTTTGTTTTTTTAGTTGTTCCTTTTTCTTTCTTTTCTTTTTTTCCTTTTCTTTTGAAATATTATGAGGCCAGCCTCTATGTAGAATCGAAAAGAAATCATAACAAGAAGAATACAATATTTAAACAGGAAAAATTGCAGAATGGTTCGCCTTGTTTGACAAAGAATCGACCGACCCAGCTGCATCCTCCTCCTCCTCCTCCTCTTCCTCGTCGGGGTGTCTGTCCCCGCGTCGCCGTCCACCCCGTCCGCCTCTTTAGGCTTCTGTGTAGGCTATCACGTCACAGTCTTCCTCATTGTATTTCATAAATAGCCTATATTTTATAATTATACTCGTCCTCCTTCATTGAGAAAACATAAATTACGTCCGTCGACACTTTTTCGCGCCCTCCCACACTTCACTTTGTAAGCAGTTTTGGTTCAGTGTCTCCTCAGTCGCCTCGTGTCCTCGCTGTCACAGTCCCAACGCCGCCGTGTGTTTTTTGGCCTTCAGTCTCAGGTCGGCGATGCTGGAGTTCTTGCTCGTGTTCTTGGCCGCAGCCGCGGCGGCCACCACTGAGGCGGCGGAGGCTGACTCCGCCGCGAGCGTCGCCAGGGGCAACCCGAAAGGCGGCGCGGGGAACATCATGTAGGGCGCGTGCGCCGCCAGGTGAGAGTGCAGGTGGTGCTGCGCGTGAGCCACGGCGCTGTCCAGCTGCAGCTGCGCCTGCACCTGAAAGGAGAAGGGCGGCACGTTGCAATGACTATCCTATGGGACGGGACGCACGGATGGGGAGGGAGAGAAGGGGGAGAACATGCGTTAACTTTGCAGTGGGATGGATGCAGGATCATTTTCACCAGAAGACTGTATTTGTGACTGCATTATTAAATCAGTGGAAGTTGCCACACAAATGATCATATATTTACTTATCTATTTCATTTTTCCATATGAAGATTTTCAGATGTTTCCTTTAATGTATTGTGAAATTAATGTTGGTGTGTCTTATGGACTGTTGATGGAAATTAACTCTGAGAAGCTGGTATTAAGTATGCATGGACCCTGCTTAATAAACTACAAAAAAACTAACAATTGGAAACAATTAACAGACAAGCATGAACGCCATTCTATTCCAGTGGCAACACACTCACACCTCATTGTGCTTAATGATGTGCTAATTAAGTGATCAGCTGAGACTAAAAGTAATGTGAAGGACTGGTGGCTTGCATTGAGAGGCATAAAAGCCCTAAATGAAAATCAGGTTTGCTCCACGCAGTATTAGTTTCCGAACTCTTCAGGGAAAACATGGGTACAGTTGTTTAAAAAGTAAGATGGTCGTGTTTGCTTTGTTTGTTTTGTTTTGTTTTGTTTTGTTTTTCTGGCATCCTCAAACTGCTTTCTGAAATTGTGAATTAATTTGACATTTCCCAACATTAATACTCAAAATGATATCTCAGTAGAAACTGTCAGAATTTTTCAGAATAAAATAAAAACGTTAACTTCACTTAAGCACATACTTGTAAATAGAAAAAAAAACAGAACCTGATCATTTTTCACCAGTCACAGAACTTTCTGTACATATGCAGAATTTTCACCAATTAAAACTGTTCTATAAAAATTTCAAGTTTGACCCATCTAGATTTTCTAAGGGTCACCCTAAAAGCATTAAATATCCTTTTTTTTTTTTTTTTTTTTTTTTTTTTGCATTTTCACAAATAGGCTTTCACACATTTCAAACTGTCTTTTAAAGAATCCGTGTACAACGTACAACAATCTATTTTACTCTTGGAATTAGCTTAGATTTTAAACTCAGGATCTTCAAATACTTTGAAGAACTGTGAAATAGTTCTTTAGTTTTCCGGAGAAAAGGAATCAGACACATTTTCTTACACGAGTCGCACTGCACTCAACACAAACGAATGCCCTCTCTCCCATTAACATGGCATACGTCCAAAGGTGATAGAAGCATCTGAATGATAACTTTTATTTCTTTTGTCCTAATCTGGAGCCCTCACCCACAACAGAATGACACCCTGAGCAATGAGCCACATAAAAAAAATTACACAACATGTAAGTACGTAATATTATGGATTGTCAGCTTCCTAAGTGCGGATACTATTGTCTAATCGACCTTCACCACATTTGAAGCTGTTTACATTCATTAATAAAGCAATAGCGCTGATCCTTATGTATTTATAAAGCATCTTAGAGCTCACATCTGAATATTTGTTCAGCCCTCACTTTTGGCCCTTTGAAGCAGGGTCTGAACTCAAAGACATTTTTGCAGTATAGATTTCACCTTCAATGGTTTTACTGAGGACATTTTATGCAAAACTATGCGTTGCTCAGTTTATTATGAAAACAATGTGCTTACGTATGCCAGTAACAGATTATAGGCCACAAGGAGCTTTTAGTCTTTCTGTGAACTTTGAAGCAAAAGTCCCAACAATAACTGCATCACTAAAAACTATTGTTTATGCTATTGTTTTTATGACGATCTCACAACATCGATCAAAGTCTAAAACAATCATTAAAAAAAAATGCAATGGTCATTGTTTCAAAAACAAGTGCAAACGCATGAGTAAATCTGTATAGGATAAATTAGTTCTGGCATAGAAATAATATTATAATATTCTGTTCACCAGCTGAAAATAGAAGACGCTGTCTCATGCAAAGTCTTCTAAAATGTTTTGTTTTCCTGCAGTAAAAACAGCCCCAGAGATGGTAAAAAAAAAATTAAAAAAAAAAAAAACATGAGAGGGATTTTTCCAATTAAGCTGTGCTGTGCTGGCACAGTGTTCTCACCAGTGAGGTAATAAGAGTTTAGCTCCCCCCACTACCCTTCTACTTCCCCTCGCACGCACACACACACACACACACACACACCCAGACACATGGAAAGGGATTCTCTGTATATAGCACTAGGGCACATCCTGTGCCAAGGCAGCAGTCAGGGTTGGATGTGTGGATGGTGGGTGTAGATGGGAGAAGGGGAGGGTCTGTTCTTTTTTGTTTGTTTGTTTGTTTGTTATTATTTTTTAAGACTGGAAGCTTCAAAGTTACTTGCCTGTTGGAATGGCATTCGTAAAGCCCCCACGTTGACATATGGCGCTACACGACAAGCTTCAAACTGATTCGCTGCTCCAATCAGGACTCCTGTGGAAAACACAGATGATAGTTTAATTGTGAGAGGAATAGTCAGAGCAACATAGGGCACAACACAACACTGTACAGTGGACCTTAAGCTAGAGGAGAAACACCAGCGTTTTGATTCTAAAAGGTCTCATTTAGAAAGGTCTATAAATGTAAAAAAGTTGGAGATAACGGAGCTTTCCTTGGCAACCATAGCAACCAATGTATTTTTTTTTGTGAAATTGCCTTACAGAATTAAGAAAGCTTCACACGTGGCTGCAGAAGAGCAGTGAAAGGTATTCTAAAAAGTTTAATCTTTTTGTAACAGCATAATGCCTTGCAACTCATTTGACATTTTTAAAAAATGTGAAAAAGGTTTTAATTTAAAAAAAAAAAACTGCACAACACAAAGATTTGAGAAAGGCCTTAAGACTCTCAATTTATTCATATATATATATATATATATATATATATATATATATATATATATATATATATGAAAGATTAAAGTCATAGCAGGCATTGGCATGTTGAACTTAACATTTTAGTTGAATGGTTGAGATAACACAGAGTATGTGGAAGCAGCAATGCAATACCAAAAACAGAAAACAGAAACAGGATCACAATATTGTGCGTGCTTTACACCATTCACACAGTAAATGAAGAAATTTGAGAGAGCATAATTAACTCGATATTTAACAATGATGTTAGCTGTGTAATAGAATAGAATAGAATAGAATAGAATAGAATAGAATAGAATAGAATAGAATAGAATAGAATAATATAGAATAGAATAGAATGGGTTTGCTCTGATGTGTGAGAGTTACCTTTATGTAACTGGTTCTCCTGCTTCCTGCATTTGGCTCTTCTGTTCTGGAACCAAACCTGCAGGGACAGAAATTAATTAGAGACCCGCTGATTGGCAGCTGCTTGTGAGGCCATGTGTAATTCCTCTCAAAGTGACAACAACCGCAGAAAAACAATATCCCCGAGGAGCACTGAAATATTAATGCCTCTGCTTAACCCCGGATTTTAATTGTTATACATTTAGCCTCCAACAAGAAGAAGAAAAGCAAAAGAGCGGGAGGGGGCTGAGACAGAGAGAAGAGAAGATTTTTTTTTTTTTTTTTTTTTAAAGGCTAAATGTAGTAAATCTGATGTCAAATTCATTAGGAGAATAGAATGACTCCGGTTGGAAAATGAGCAGGACTTTCTCTGGTATAATAAATAACCTTGTCAGCGGTGGTTTCATCTTTCTATAGATGAGTGTCCCCGAAGAGTTGAATGGACTCTCCGATATCGAATTGCAGCAATGCTATCATGGCTTTTTTGGAGATCAGAGCAAGAGAGGGATGTGAGCGCTCATCTCCCTTCTTTCTCTGACCGCTGAAATTAATTACCCTTATCTGGAGAAAATCCATGTCGGAGGCATGCTTAAATGTCTAATCACCGCTATAACACTTAGTCCACAAAAAGCGAGAGCGCGGTGGCTCACATTTCTCTCCGAAGAAATCCAGAGAACCGCCTTGGAACGCGCATTAAACGGTTTATTACTATGATAATCCGCCTTAAATACCTCAGATAAAGCCTGGGCTAAAAGAAGGCCACAATGCAACGTGTCTGCACGCAGCCTCTGTAACACTATGCCTCGCAAACAATGAAAGCATGATTGAAATATCATATCGATCTGGCTGTCAGCCGGCTTCATTTATTGATCACAGCGCATGTCGCTCGGAAGCCTTTCTTGCGCACTAATTTATGGCTGTGATAAAAACCCAAACGCACCGAAGTTGTTGTTGTTGGTGGTGGTGGCGGCGCCCAAAATCACTATCTAAATAATATGTGATATGAAAATATATCATACTCATATGGAGATTTAAAAAAAAAAAAAAAGAAAGAAAGACAGAGAGATGGAGGCGAAAGCTGGTTTCAAATTGGGTTGAAAATAATACATAATTTATGCAAATCCCTCGAGCTGTGCTCCTTGTCCGGGACACAATGCGTCTTATTTTGGCTTGGGGAGCCCCGCAAAAAGCTGGTTTGAACTTCTTCTTCTCCCCCCCCCACCCCACTTTTTTTTTAAAGGATGTAGTAGAGGGTGAGTTTATGACAAATATCGAAAGAAAAGAAAGTATTCCTCCAAAGAACTTGTTAATGCATAGCAGTTGTGAAAATTTATATTATTGTTATAAAACAGAGTGGGGGGAAAAGTTGCCTTCGTGTTTATCCTCTCCCCCTGATCGTCTTACACAGGACATGTCTGAGAACCCCCCTCCCCTCCCCTCCACACCTTTCACATCTCCCACCACTCATACTGGGTTTCTGCACAGATGGTCTATCCCTATGAAAATCCACTGACTTAGTAACACATATCTTAAATGCAAAAAGAAAGAAAGAAAGAAAGAAAGAAAGAAAGAAAGAAAGAAAGAAAGAAAGAAAGAAAGAAAGAAAGAAAGAAAGAAAGAAAGAAAGAAAGATGAAAACCCCCCACCGTGGGCGTATTGTTTACTGTGCAATTTCGATAATAAAGATTAGATGAACAGTGGTGAAGCAAATAAGGACTAATTGAGACAAGTACTTTTAATTAAAAAAAAAATACTAAGAGAGAAAGAGAGTGCATTTTGGGGCATTATCTTCACTTCTTTATGTAATCTGTCAAAGTACTGGAGGCACTATCGGTTTTGCTGTGCGAATATTCACAAATCAAGGCCAAGCAGAGCAGTTCTGCACCTACACAGCATCATCATAATAATAATATTACTATCCAACGAAACATGTTCATATCCTGAAGCTTTATCAAGGAAATATCGAAGGATGGACAGACAAAAAAATGTTAGAATTATTCTCCTGTTGTTCATTTTGATATTGCTGATAACGTTAAAAAATGAAGATTATTATTATTATTATTATTATTATTATTATTATTATTATGCATTCATTTATTTTCCTTCTGAACCGTGCCTTACCTGCACTCGGGCCTCTGACAGTCCCAGTCTCTGGCTCAGCTCCTCCCGCATGAAGGCGTCCGGGTAGTGGGTTTCGTCGAAGAGCCGCTCCAGCTCGTTGAGCTGCTCCAACGTGAAGTTAGTCCGACTTCTCCTTTGCTTGATTTTTGTTTGCGTTTCATCCTCGATGGGCTTCGAGTCCTCTTTCCGCTCCTTCACGTCCGTGGTGCCTGCGAGAATAGCAGGAGGGGAATGAGGAAGGGGGGTACCGCGATCAGCATCGTGCACGACAGAGCCTCCCCAGTGGGTAGTTTCGTTTCTTTTTCTTTTTTTATTATTAAAAACTGAAGTCAAAATAAAACGATTTACTGCACCGGATGGCACAGAGTTTGCCTCGAATCTGAGCTCGTTTTTTAATTAAAAATAAAAAAAAATAAAAATGACATCCTCCTTCATGGAGGGAAAACAAAGCTCGTAGAACGCAGCGTGTGTAAAAATGTCAACACAAAACAGGATTGCGTAAAAAAATAAAAATAAAAATAAAAACAAAAACGAGTGAGAGAGCAAAGGGAAGAAAAGGCTTGCCCTCTGATATCACACAGCTATCAGACCTCGGATGTTTTGTCGGGCTACATAAAGCTCTTTAATTATTAACCGCTTATAAATATGCAGCGCCGTGCCTACTGTTGGGTGTCTGATACATGCTTGTCGCGGTTCCGCTTTTAACCACGCTGCCCATGACGAACAGATGTCACTTTTACAAGCCTCCCAACTCTAAGATATCTTGTCCAGCATGTTGTCACAGAACACGGGAGAGGAAATAGCCTGCACGTAAACGCCACATGCAATATGGAGCAAAGCTATTGAGAATATATGTTTGGATAAACAAAACATTTGCTTTTCACAGCATGACTTCATTTAGTTTAGAATATGTACGTATTTGTTTTTATTTATTTTTATTTCATTCTTATTATTTTTCCTTTTTTTGCATGTACTATTTAACAGTTTTACTTTAATGTATGAGGAACCATGACAAAAAAATATTTCTTCCATCTGCAGTTGCAAGGCTGTTTTCAGATATTTATGATGTGATTTATCTCGAAAATCTATATTTGTGACGTTTTTTTTTTTTTTTTTAACTGAGACGCGGTTTACTTTGCATAGGCCAAAATGCGCTTTAATGAAACAGACATAATGAACGATTCTTGAGGAAACTCACACTCGGTAGCTTTTATCTTGTCGTCTGAAATGAAGAAGGCCAGAAGATATCGTTTTTGAAAATAAACATCAGTTTGCCTGTGATATTTTCACGCGAGTCAATTGAGTCCTTTCATATATATATTTTTTTAGATCTGCCTCGATCATCAGCAGAATCCCTTTTGTCTTTAGAAAAGTGCAACGAAACAGCATGACTTTTACATGCAGCCACGCTTTTCTCCTGTTTTGTGAAGCGGTGTGATTTGAAACTTGTCCAAATGAACTTCAGCGAACCTCTTAAAAATCTGAAAAAGATTGACATGCGTAACAAAAATAGACTAGTTTAGGAGTAGTTGTTGCCATCGGATAAGTCAAAAATGAGTGACATGTCAACAAATAACTTAAAGTAAAACTACTTTCGTCTTTTTCATATAGCAACATTTGTTGTTATTCATTTAAAATGTTTTAACTTATTTTTTTGCCCGGCCTTTTTTTTGATTCCCCTCTCTTCGTAAAGCGGACACAGCGCGCAGAGCCCTTACCGTCAATGAGTTTGGGACTCCCCGCGTCCCTGATCCTCTCCGGCCCGAGCATGTCCGTCTCCCTGCCCGGCGAGAGAGCCACGTTCCGGGCGACCGCGGCCGCCTCCTCTCGGCTCCCGGGCTCCGCGGATAAAGACTCCCGGCTCCCTGCTCGCGCCGCCCCGGTCTCCAACACCTCCCTGTAGGTTATCACTTCCTTCTTCTCCTTCACTTTCTGATCGAAGGACTTGGATACGAAAGCGGTGAGCTCTTCCATCACTGCTTCCTCTCCTCTTGGAAAAAACACCATACACTCACTCCCTCTCTCACACACACTCTCCCCCTTCGCTGCTTAAGACATCAATGGTGTGGCTCGTTGAAAATGATACGAGATGATGCAAGCCAAACTGTGGATGAAGGTGGAAAAAAAATATATATATATATATATATATATATATCTTCTCAGCCAATTCCTCCTCCTTTGGTATAGCGGAGTTAGGGAACCTGCTGGTGATCCTCTATTGAAGTCACAGTATTTATACTTTACGGCGCCTTGCCCCCTTGATCCGTGCAAATTACCTCCCCTCAGGATGCCGGGATGAGCCCCCCCTTCCTTTTCAATGATATGGGAGGGAAAAAAAACGAGAGGGAGAGAGAGAGGAGTAAAAACATTAAGCAGCACCGCCGCTATTGGCCATTAATCCAAGATTGACAAGAAGGACTAATTAATTTAATTACGCGCTCATTCGCCGCTATTGTCCTGAGTTAGTTTTTTAAACACCCGGGAGATGGTCATGGATCTCTCTCTCTCTCTCTCTCTCTCTCTCTCTCTCTCTCTCTCTCTGCAGGGGTGTGGCTTAAAAAAAATCCGAAAAATGACAAGCAGTGAGGGAAGCGCACGGATGAGATGAGGAGTCCTTCCTCACTGTATATCTCTGTGATCTGCGGGCGAGAGGAAAAATAAGACGCACAAGGATGACACGGAGTGGAGAGAGGTGAGAGCGGAACAGCAGCGGAGCGACGTGCGCTCCGAGCTCCAGATCAAGTGAACACATCCTGGGGTCCCCAAAACTTTGGCCCGAGGCCTTGCCATTGTTTCGCCTTTAGATTAATAAATGTGACGCTGAAATTATTATTATTATTATTATTATTATTATTATTATTATTATTATTATTATTATTGAAAAAAGCATTACGTGCGTTTCTCACCAGTGATTATGCGTTGCACACTGTCATTATTAACCAGACTATATCGCTTAATATTAATCCTCACTGGGCCATTTTAAGCCATTAGGATGTTAAACAGCAAATAAACGCTTAATTATAGCCCAGTGCCTTCTTATACGATATGTTGCCATTGGGCTCGCTAATTAAAGTTTCTATCCCCCTGCTTTTTTTTTTTTTTTACCCCTCCCTCCTCTTCCTGCTGAAATAAAT
>NW_015114637.1:0-1815 GCF_001443285.1 Poecilia latipinna
GTGTTATTTTATTATAGTGAACTGAATTTACACAAATACACAAAAGTGACAATTGGACATTTAACTCGCAAAGATTTTCTGCGGTAAATATTTAACAATTTCTTGGATTGTTTTCAATTTGCAAAACACTTTCGATCCTCAGCTACTTTTGGATGCCCATTAATGGATTTTTTTACCATTATTATTGTGGAGCATATCTATATTCAGGGTTTCCTCCAGAATAGTTGCTAAGCCTGGTGGTCGGTGTGCTGAGGCGGTTCACTGGCGGTCCACCCTGTTTTTGTATTAAAAGATGTTAAGGTGACAGGAAATTTAGAAATATCTCTCTGTAATTATACGTTACGGAAAAACATTGCCAGTGAAACGCTACTTAAACCCACATCTAGTCTTAAAAACAACAAATCAACATATACAGTTAAAATGAATATCAATTATTTGCACTTTTGTTTAATCCAAATTAAGTCAGCAGTTCCATCAGGCCCCCCAGGGCTTCAGGGGCCCCATAAATGCTAATATTTTAACACAGACAACAGATACATGAATGTAACACTTATTTATTGAGGTGATCAATGCTGCTAAATTTGATTCAATTTCAGCATACATAAATTAAAAGATTTTAAATTGTTTAACATTTAAATGTAAGATTTTAAGGAGCTGGCAAGTTTACTTTGTTAAAGTTCAAAGAACAATATTCATTGTTAGATTATTTTGTTACCATAGCTACACTCCGATGCTGTGAGTTTAAGTTTGAGCTCTGTTTGTTTACAAATACAAGTTAGTAAACTGCAATTATAACTGATTCTTTTTACTGTGGACACTCCCCTTCTGTCAGGTTAAATCCAACACATTTGTTAGACGTGCTGATGTTTTTAGCAACAAAAGGGGCCCCTAAATCAAATTCTGCTCAAGGCCTCATGCAGCCTTGGACCGGCTCTGCACGACGAGGTGATCTGCTGCACTGTGCAGAGATGAGCAGCAAATGGGAGATTTAATTCAATGTTGCTAATGTGACTTCAGTAGCTCTTTCATTTCGTGTCTGTTGAGTTTTTAATAAGCGTCACAGAGACTATTCTGGTTGGTTGAGTTTATGGGACGAGTTTCTCAGATCTCCACGCACATTAGCTCTAAGAGGACACAGCATTTGATACGGTTTGATGCATTGTGTAACCGGAAAAATACTAAAAATAATAATATAGTATAAAATCAGCGTGATTCGTTACAGACAGAGCGTGAAAGCTCCTCATCGAGCTGAACCCGCATCATCAGGTTAGCGCTAGTTTGTTAACTAATACACCGGCCAGCCGGGAACACATGGATAAACTGTATCAGCGCAGGGAGAGCCGGGTGCTGGGCAGCGTGTTGAGATGGAAAAGCCACACAAAATTCTTTGTTCACAAAATTTTGCTCGCTCAACGCACCTCTGAAAGCGTGACCACAAGTTATTCCTGCAGTTCACATAGAGCTGCAACCAGAGCTAACCAGAGTGGTGTTTAAAGTCCTACCTTGATCATAAACTCTGGAAAGAATCATAATTCCTCACAGCGGGTTGATGTAAATATCCATACAGGTCAGCCTGTGCCCAGTTTGAGTGAAAGGAGGTGCGCAGGATCTGCACTGAGGTAAACTTAAACCAGCTACTGCAGCGCATGAGGCAACGCGCAGAGGAGCCGGCGGTGTGATTGGTCCAGCTTTAAATGCATAAACTGTAAACCTATCTTCTATAAACATATCTTTTAGGAATAAATCTGCTCCACTAGTGAAGTGCTCAGAGCAACATAGATGCTTGCAATCTGGCTTAAAAAAAAAGTTTTTTTT
>NW_015114637.1:6935-22402 GCF_001443285.1 Poecilia latipinna
CTGTTGAATAGAATATTAATAAGTTTTAATGTGTATTTTTTGTTAACTTGGAAATATGGCAATGTTCACAGAGCCAGTGTGTCGGTTGCAAAAGAGAGGAAAAAAAATCAGTTTTTAACAGTAAAGTATTGAATTAATTGTTTTTTACTCTGCTGAACTGTATGATTAAATCACATTTTGCTCTGTATCCAACAAGGTGGCATTACACATAGCTGCGTAAACCTTTCAGAATTTGGTGCGAACAGGTGATTATGAGCTGAAAGAGGGCTGGACGTTCAGCTTTGGAAGCAAATACTAACAAGCAAATGATTTCATACTGGAAGCCATCTGGAAAACTGGACTATGTGCCACGTCAGCTGAGGGTAAATGCAAAGAGAAGTGGCAGTCATCTGTGAGCAAGTCTCTTCCAATGGCTTTAGAAACGTCTCCAGCAAGATGCCAGGCGTTTCTCACTGTTTGAGAAAGTTACTGAACTGGAGCATAAAGATATTAATGCTACGTAGGACACAGGACGTGGAGAACTGCATGGACACCGTGGTGATTGGCCGGACTCAGACAGTGACAGCTGCACAGCCAACTGAAACTATACCTGTAGAGGTTGAGAGACAATCCATGAGTTCCACCCCTGCTCCTGTGGTTCACAGTGTGCTCTGATCCTCCAGTCATTGGTTCACTGTCGGCCATTGACAACTTGGGTCCTGCGGGGAACTCCAGTCAAACACACTGGCTTCAGCATGGGGCAAGACTTGAGCAGAAGACCCAAAGCAGGAGTAAAAGCTCTGCTGCTCGAGTGCTAAACACGACCGGAAGAGAGGCTCACATCACATCTGTTTTAAAATCATTGCATTGGCTCCTAGTATGTCTCAGGATTGATTTTAAGATTATTTTACTGTTTTTTTAAAACGGCTTAATGGTCTTGGACCATCTTATCTTGCTGAGCTGCTATTACCTTATGAAGCCCTGCAGACCCTCTGACACCGGACTATTAACAGTTCTCAGAGTCAGAACACACAGTTAGGGTGAGGCTTCTTTCCTGTATTGTGGAACGGTCTGCCAGAGAACCTGAGGGCTCCAGAAAACGTTGCAGTCTTTAAGAGCAGGCTCAATCTTTTGAATTGTATTTCCTGAATTGAATCATTTCTGCTTAGTCTGTGCATTTTCAATGCAGTTGTGTGTTTTTTTCCATGTGAGGTTGGGTGGGTAATTGTTTGCTTTTTTTATTGATCTGTACAGCACTTTGAGCTGCTTTTAGTATGAAAGGTGCTTTATAAATAAAATTGATTGATTGGAATTATAACAAAACACATTTAAACAGTCAAATATCTCCAGCAATGACTTTGGAAAGCAAAAATACCTATAATGTTCATTTAAAGTCTATTTTTGGTTGTAGTTGTACTTTTTAGGAGCACAAATACCTAAACGGTGACCAGTCCCGCCATTTTGGATGGCAAAGTTAGAACACATAGGGGCAAATTGTCCCAATTCTCAAATTATGCACACTTGTAATCTACACACTCGAACCCTTATGTGCTCTTCGACTGAGTTCACACTGCATAGCGGGGTGTAAGGTGAAGCCTGAGTATTGGGACCGGGCCACGGAGACCTGGAGATGTTTTGACCTGCCGCACCATCTCCCTCAATGTGTGGTGTTGAGATAAACTCATCCAGCCTCATCTCTCACATTTCTAGTTACTAATTTAAATGCACAGTCGGAGCAATAATTAATAGGTTTACATTTCAGGCAAGTCTTTCCAGTATTTTCTTGGATCCNCCGTCAGCGGCGATAGTTGCTGCAGCTCCAGCTGCTGCTAAAGAGAAACTGTTTTTAGCTGCTAGCTCGGATGCTACAGAAGTTGATCGGTTTGTAGCTCAAGACGTGTTTACGAGTCTCTGAAACCCAGATGGAGATCATTCAAGCCCGTTGACTAAATATATTATTCCAATTATTATCAGTGCTCGCAATCATGGAATACAAATTGTAAATTCTTCATTTGAAAGAAAAAAATTCCTAAAATGTACATTTAAAATATTTTTTTGTTGTAGTTATATTTTTAGGAGCACCAATTGTAACAGACCCCTCTTTAAATGAAGGAATTGGCTTTACTGATGAACAGGTTTACTGGGAGTAAACCTTGAGTTTCACCGTAAGAGCTGTGTGTACAAACAAGACAGTGTGAGCTACAAACATCTCTTACAACCGCAACGTTTGAAATAAAAAAATAACGTTCACCACTAAAATATCAACTTGACTCAAAAAACTAAGCCAGTATTCTTATACAATACAGAAAATTTACAATTCCGATTGTTCGTAACTTGTCTTCCGTTCTGCTAAGCCGCCGTTCTACCATATAAACAAAGGAAGCTGTCTTATCAAAATAAAAACATTAAATCAAAAGCCGGAAGTCCGTCATATGTCGTACAAAATAAAATTACGTAAATGCAATAACTGCCAAAAGGGGAATACAAAGAAATACAACAAATAAGTTGGGGTTATTTACACAAATTCCTAAACAGTGACCAGTCCTGCCATTTTGGATGGCGAAGGTAGAACACACAGGGATGAACTGTCCCAATTCTAATTTTGCAAGCCTGGAATCTACACACTCAAACTGTTATGTGCTCTTCGACTCAGTTCACACTTCATAGAGGGGTGTAAGGTGCAGCCTGAGTATTGGGACCGGGTCAGGGAGACCTGGAGATGTTTTGACCCGCACCACCATCCTCCTCAGTGTGTGGTGTTGAGATAACCTCATCTCTCACACTTCCAGTTGTTTGCCTATATGCACAATTTGAGCAATAATGAATAGATTTTCATTTTAGGCCAGTCTTTTCAATATTTTCTTGGATCCACTTCCTTTTGAACATCAAGACATTTGCCTTATTTAAGAAAATGCTCTCTCCTCTTTCTTCTTTTGAAGGGTGGCTTAGAAAAATGAGTCTCTGCTCCTTGTCACATTTGTTACTCAGAGCACCAGAATGCCATGTTTTACTAATGGAAGTGCCTACTCAGTCTGATCAACTTTTAAAAATGCAGTTAGTAGCTGGCTTTTAAGTGAGATTAAAAACATATTGTCTTAATGCAACTGAGTTCTTTTGAGAAAATGCTTAATTAAAAAAAAAAAATCTGAAACTCTACTTCTGGATGTAAAGTAGTTTAGGCAGAAGGGTCAGAAGGTGAACAGAAAATCAGTACCAGCCACCTGGTTTCAGTTTCTTCAAATGACTTTTTATTCACTCTTTCTCTGACTTCTCTCTCAAGCATCCAAAAGCTCACTGTTTTTATATCCAATTGGCACCACACCTGTGCTTGATTGGAGACAGCCACAAAAGAACAGGTCAAACAAACAAAATCTAAACAGAGAAACACTAAAATTACAAATTAATTTACAAACTCCTACATAATGAAGTTGTCTGCAAAATAAATTATATAATACAAGATAACTCAAAAGGTTACTTTAAAGAAAAACAAACAAAGCAATACACAAAAGAAAAACCTTCTAATTGGTAGAACCCAGCAAGGTAATCACTGACATCATCCAGCCATTTAAGCAGGAAGTACTGGGCCTGCCCCTCCCATACTCCTGCCCTGCTGCAGATCTACAAGCAGAAATGATGGTGAGTACAAAGGAAAACAAATACCTTAATAAATATACCTTGAAACGAATTCAACCTATAGTCCAGAAATAATAACTTTAACCTAAATCTACATAGACACTGGAACATAATGCTAACACAAACAAACCCGGGATAGTAAGTGAAGCAAAATTGCAATGTTTAAATTAATCATTATAACCAAATATAGAAAGTAAGTGAATGAGAAGGACTAAGAGACAAGCGGTGAACACAAACTGAACCACTTTGTCACACTGAATTAAAACCATATCTATTTTTACATTTTTGTCACAGCTGCAAATTAGTGCGGAGAACACTTCACCTGCTTTTTAGTTAAAAATCTACAAACTAATTTTAGATTAACTGCATAATGCCTACAGATCATAATTTTCAGGAAAAACCAGGCTGATCCATGAGATAGTCATCAATTAGATTATATTAATGATGTCATCCCTGGTTCCCACAGACCTCCAACAGCCAAGTGTCTCCAATGAGGAAGAAGCTTCTTCCATCCAACAAGTCTGTAACCTGGCAAATGGGTCCAGTGATAACCAGGATGTACCAGAACCTCAGTGGACTGAAGAAGAACAGATGGATCCAGAACCAAAGTGGATTAAAAGAGAAGAGGAGGAACCAGAACCTACACTGTTTAAACATGAGGAAATAGAATATCCACTAACTTATGTAAGAAAAGAGGAACTAGATTCTTCAGTGCTTCAACATGAACAGCAGCCACCAGAACATTTACCAACTGGACAGGACCAGAAGGACCTCTGCAGCAGTCAGGAGGGAGAGCAGCTTGTCCAGAAGCAGTTTGTTGCTTTGATTGAGACTTCTACTCTTCAGGGAGATGATATGAGTGAAGAAGAGACAAGAACAGAGCAGCTTTCCCTTCGTGTCTCTCCAGTGGTTGAGAGCAAAGATCAGGAAGGAAGCAGCTGCTCTGTGTCAGAGAGTCAGTCTGATACTGGCACAAAGAAAAGACCTTTCAAATGTGACATTTGTGGGAGATGTTATACACAACGGTATAACTTGAAAAAACATTACAGAACCCACACTGGTGAGAAACCGTTTTCATGCCAGTTGTGCAGAAAAAGTTTCTCACAAAATAGTAGTTTAAAAGTGCACAAGAGAATTCATACAGGTGAGAAGCCTTTTTCATGTCAGTCATGCGGAAAGAGTTTCTCTCAAATTGGTTCTTTAAATGCCCACGTGAGAATTCACACAGGAGAGAAACCTTTTTCATGTCAGTCCTGCGGAAAGAGGTTCCCTCAACGTAGTCACTTAAATGTCCACAAGAGAATTCACACAGGTGAGAAACCTTTTTCATGTCAGTCATGCGGAAAGAGTTTCTCTCAAATTGGTTCTTTAAATGCCCACGTGAGAATTCATACAGGTGAGAAGCCTTTTTCATGTCAGTCATGCGGAAAGAGTTTCTCTCAAATTGGTTCTTTAAATATCCACAAAAGAATCCATACAGGTGAGAAGCCTTTTTAATCCAAGTCATGTGGAATAAAGTTTCTCTCGGATTGAGGAGCTAAAATGTAGTGAGAATTCATAAAGGTGAGAGGCTATTTTGAAGCCAAACATGTCGAAAAGCTTTCTCTTAAATTGATGTGCAAGAACCAAGAGTTCTCAGAAAAACCACATGAGTGCGATGGGTTTTTCCACATGAACTATGGGGGGAGTGTATGAAATATGCTATAGAATATTAAGATTTCAACTGATGTGCAAGTTCAGATATTGAGGTGTTATTCTACTTGACATGCTACTGGCGGACATTTGCAAAGCAGTCAATTCAAAAGCAGGACTTTTTTTTTCTGCTGACTGGCTGTACCCCAATAGCAGAGACAAGGAAGACATTTACTGTTAGTTTCTTTAGTTGTGCCAAAATGAGTTCCACAAAATATATTCATGTGTATTACGGTATATTGGGTATTTGAATTGATAAATTAGACAGATCATTTTAGAGTCTCAAGTACTCTGAAATACATCAGAATGATAGAGTTGGAACTGCCTACTCCAGAGGTCTCCAACCCAATTATTCAACAGTTAATATCCTACAGGTTTGAGATTCATCCCTGCTCCCAGGGCCTGCCATAAATATTGGGCCCCATGGCAAAAAATAAAATTGGGTCTCCACTGCGCAGGTGCTGTCACTATTTTCTGAGTCAGTCTGACCCATTACAAGCGATTTGATACATCCACATGTTAGATGTATCAAACAATTTAAAAATAAAAACCTTGACAATTGCAATAAATAGCGATATTGGATATATTTCTAGATTTTTAAACTATTGAAATAAGGGTTTATCTGCTTTGTGATGGGTGTGTTTTTTCTTACTTGATTTGTATATTTAATTTACTTTTTACTAAGGGATATGGACTACTTCTTGTCTCGCAATAAAGAGTTATGAATTAATACGAAGTTGTTTTTTTCTCGATTACTTATCACTGGTCCACACTCCAGTACAGTCGGGGGCGGTATCGCACCGATTTCATTGTATATTAGCCGCCAAGAAAAGATCGAAGAAGAAGAAGAAGAAACACGCGTGGGCTAAGCTAGATAGCTGCTGCGTTGTTCCAGCTCGGCTAATATTTCAGCAACCATGTCTTCAGTTCAGCATCTCAGAGAGTTTATCAGAGAGCGACTAACTGCTGCTGCTCAAGAAATCTTCACAGAGGTTGAAAAAACCATCATTTGCTACGAAGAAGGTCTCGATGCTCAGCGCAGAATGATGGGGATCGACTGGAAACCACAAATTAAGCTTCACAGAGTCGGTTCGGAGCTGCAGAGACAAAGTTCTGGTAGGTCTTGATAAAGGTGCTGATGTTTTCACTGCAGACAGAGATCCGTCAGCGGCGATAGTTGCTGCAGCTCCAGCTGCTGCTAAACGGAGCTGAACAGGAACTGTTTTAGCTGCTAGCTCTGATGCTACAGAGGCTAGCACAACCGTGTTTATGAGTCATTCGTAAATATCTCCAGTTATTAGTGCTGGATATGTGGAATACAACGTGTAAGTTCTTCATTTATAAACTCATACGTGATTTTGCAAATCAGAGCAGTGGAGAGTATTCCACATTCCACGGGAACTGATTTAGCTGCTAGCTCTGATGCTACAGAGGCTAGCACAACCGTGTTTATGAGTCATTCGTAAATATCTCCAGTTATTAGTGCTGGATATGTGGAATACAACGTGTAAGTTCTTCATTTATAAACTCATACGTGATTTTGCAAATCAGAGCAGTGGAGAGTATTCCACATTCCACGGGAACTGATTTAGCTGCTAGCTCTTATGCTACAGAGGTTGATGGCTTTGTAGCTGCTAGCTCTGATGCTACAGAGGTTGATGGCTTTGTAGCTGCTAGCTCTGATGCTACAGAGGTTGATAGCTTTGTAGCTCAGGACAAAATATTGCAGCACAAACAGAAAATTTGTTTACTTGTCTCTGAAAACCAGATGGAATTCATTGAAGTCTCGTGACTAAATATATTATTCCAAGTATTATCAGTGCTGTAAGTTCTTTAAAAGCTCATACGTGATTTTGTAAAACCTAAAAAAAGAATTTGCATGCTGCTCACACACCTCCAGGTGTGAAGGTAATTAGAAGTACAGGAGACGAAGGATGAACTGTTGTTTTTTTTAATAGGGGCACAGAACAAACGTATATAAAAAAACGTGCAATATTTCATTGTTTCTTATAATAATTGAGCCACAGAGCCCTTTGCAAAGATTGCACAGTCCTAATCTAGGAGAGCAAAGCTGTACTTTTGTCTCAATCCAGCTGAAGTGAAAAATGCAAAACCCTCTAGACTGTTGAATAGAATATTAATAAGTTTTAATGTGTATTTTTTGTTAACTTGGAAATATGGCAATGTTCACAGAGCCAGTGTGTCGGTTGCAAAAGAGAGGAAAAAAAATCAGTTTTTAACAGTAAAGTATTGAATTAATTGTTTTTTACTCTGCTGAACTGTATGATTAAATCACATTTTGCTCTGTATCCAACAAGGTGGCATTACACATAGCTGCGTAAACCTTTCAGAATTTGGTGCGAACAGGTGATTATGAGCTGAAAGAGGGCTGGACGTTCAGCTTTGGAAGCAAATACTAACAAGCAAATGATTTCATACTGGAAGCCATCTGGAAAACTGGACTATGTGCCACGTCAGCTGAGGGTAAATGCAAAGAGAAGTGGCAGTCATCTGTGAACAAGTCTCTTCCAATAGCTTTAGAAACGTCTCCAGCAAGATGCCAGGTGTTTCTCACTGTTTCAGAAAGTTACTGAACTGGAGCATAAAGATATTAATGCTACGTAGGACACAGGACATGGAGAACTGCATGGACACCGTGGTGATTGGCCGGACTCAGTGACCCCTAAACAGCCAACTGAAACTATACCTGTAGAGGTTGAGAGACAATCCATGAGTTCCACCCCTGCTCCTGTGGTTCACAGTGTGCTCTGATCCTCCAGTCATTGGTTCACTGTCGGCCATTGACAACTTGGGTCCTGCGGGGAACTCCAGTCAAACACACTGGCTTCAGCATGGGGCAAGACTTGAGCAGAAGACCCAAAGCAGGAGTAAAAGCTCTGCTGCTCGAGTGCTAAACACGACCGGAAGAGAGGCTCACATCACATCTGTTTTAAAATCATTGCATTGGCTCCTAGTATGTCTCAGGATTGATTTTAAGATTATTTTACTGTTTTTTTAAAACGGCTTAATGGTCTTGGACCATCTTATCTTGCTGAGCTGCTATTACCTTATGAAGCCCTGCAGACCCTCTGACACCGGACTATTAACAGTTCTCAGAGTCAGAACACACAGTTAGGGTGAGGCTTCTTTCCTGTATTGTGGAACGGTCTGCCAGAGAACCTGAGGGCTCCAGAAAACGTTGCAGTCTTTAAGAGCAGGCTCAATCTTTTTAATTGTATTTCCTGAATTGAATCATTTCTGCTTAGTCTGTGCATTTTCAATGCAGTTGTGTGTTTTTTTCCATGTGAGGTTGGGTGGGTAATTGTTTGCTTTTTTTATTGATCTGTACAGCACTTTGAGCTGCTTTTAGTATGAAAGGTGCTTTATAAATAAAATTGATTGATTGGAATTATAACAAAACACATTTAAACAGTCAGATATCTCCAGCAATGACTTTGGAAAGTAAAAATACCTATAATGTTCATTTAAAGTCTATTTTTGGTTGTAGTTGTACTTTTTAGGAGCACAAATACCTAAACGGTGACCAGTCCCGCCATTTTGGATGGCAAAGTTAGAACACATAGGGGCAAATTGTCCCAATTCTCAAATTATGCACACTTGTAATCTACACACTCGAACCCTTATGTGCTCTTCGACTGAGTTCACACTGCATAGCGGGGTGTAAGGTGAAGCCTGAGTATTGGGACCGGGCCACGGAGACCTGGAGATGTTTTGACCTGCCGCACCATCTCCCTCAATGTGTGGTGTTGAGATAAACTCATCCAGCCTCATCTCTCACATTTCTAGTTACTAATTTAAATGCACAGTCGGAGCAATAATTAATAGGTTTACATTTCAGGCAAGTCTTTCCAGTATTTTCTTGGATCCACTTCCTTTTGGACATCAACACGTCTGCCTTATTAAAGAATAAGCTCTTCTCTTTCTTCTTTTGAACAGTATTTTAGTGAATCTAGTCTCTGTCTCATCACATTTATAATCCAGGCAACCAGAATGCCATGTTTTACTGATTAAAGTTTCTACACAGTCTGATCAACTTTAAAAAGTGAGGTTACAAGTAAAATTAAAAATATATTTTCTTATGGTAAGACGATTTCTTTACTTTATAAATGTCCTAGAATTAAACATTTAGTTGTAAAAAAAATTCATATGAAACTGCACTTGTCGATTAACATCTTTAGAACATGTTTGTCGCAACTGTAATTATTATGGAGGACACTTTACCTGCTTTTCAGTTAAACTCTACAAACTAATTTTAGATGAACCGTATAATGCCTACAGACCAGAATCTCCAGAAAAAACAAGGCTGATTATTGAGATATTCATCAATTAAATTATATTAATGATGTCATCCTTTGTTCCCACAGACCTCCAACAGCCAAGTGTCTCCAATGAGGAAGAAGATTCTGCCATCCAACAAGTCTGGAGCCTGGCAAGTAGGTCCAATCAGGACCAGAAAGAAGCAGAACATCAGTGGACTGAAGAGGAACAGATGGAACCAGAACCTAAATGGATTAAAAAAGAAGAGGAGGAACCAGAACCTACACTGTTCAAACATGAGGAAATAGAATATCCACTAACATATGTAAGAAAAGAGGAGCTAGATTCTTCAGTGCTTCAACATGAACAGCAGCCACCAGAACATTTACCAACTGGACAGGACCAGAAGGACCTCTGCAGCAGTCAGGAGGGAGAGCAGCTTGTCCAGAAGCAGTTTGTTGCTTTGATTGAGACTTCTACTCTTCAGGGAGATGATATGAGTGAAGAAGAGACAAGAACAGAGCAGCTTTCCCTTCATGTCTCTCCAGTGGTTGAGAGCAAAGATCAGGAAGGAAGCAGCTGCTCTGTGTCAGAGAGTCAGTCTGATACTGGCACAAAGAAAAGACCTTTCAAATGTGACATTTGTGGGAGATGTTATACACAACAGTATAACTTGAAAAACCATTACAGAACCCACTCTGGTGAGAGATCTTTTTCATGTGAAACATGTGGGAAAAGTTTTTCTAAAGTTAGTAATTTAAATCGTCACAAGACAGTTCATACGGGTGAGAGGCCTTTTTCATGTCAGTCATGTGGAAAGAGTTTCTCTCAAATGAGTATTTTAAATCGTCACAAGACGATTCATACAAGTGAGAAGCCTTTTCCTTGTCAAACATGTGGGAGAAGATTCAATCGTAGGGATAAGTTGAGCATGCACATGAAAACTCATACAGGTTGTGGGCAGCTTTGAAGCCAAACTTGTGAAAAAATTTGTTTTGAAATGTATTTCTTATTCTCTTTAGAACCCACATGGGTGAGATGTGTTTTCCACATAAAATATGGTGGGGAAAGTGTTTTTTTTTATTATAGTGAACTGAATTTTCACACAACACAAATACACAAAAGTAACAATTGGACATTTAACTTGCACAGATTCACTGTAGTAAATCTGTGCGAGGACAGCAAACTAATATTCTATGGAGAATAAAACATCAGCTTGTGAAATTGGAATGTCATTGCATTTTACTGATATTCTTTAAAAAAAAAATATCCTGAGTCTTATGGATTTAGGATAAGATCTAAAAATAGTGCCTTCTGCTTTTAACATGTCAGGTTTTGGTCAAGATAAAGTCACAGTTAGACCTTCAAATAAGTGGGATAAAGTTTTGTCTTACATGAGCCGCCATCTTACATGGGTTATTGAACTGATTGCAGCTTTCTCACAGATCGTAGATTATAATTTTTCGATTTCGATTTTTCCCAGTGCCACTTTTTTGATTGAAATGTGGCTAAATATAGGAAGAAAGTCTCTGAGTTGGTAGTTATCATTAGTTATCATCATTGATAACTACAGCTTGCAGACATTTCCTGGTGGGCCAGTCTATCAGTCAAACCTCTGCTGCAGAGCAGAAGAGGACTGTGGCTGATTTTTGACCTTTGCTGAGGTAGAAAAGATCAGAGGATGAGATCAGCTTCTCCCAAAACTGAGGAAATTGGCTCGATTTTGTGTTGGGAGTAAAAATATTGTAGAGGTAATAAAAAAAGGTAGTAAATTCAACTCTGGGATTCCTGTATAAACCATGATATTAAACCATTTCTGAGATTGTTTTCAGTTTGCAAAGCACATTAGACCCTCACCTATTTTAGGATGCCCATAACAGTTTTTATTATTATTATTATTATAATGTGTGTACATATATCATTTAAAATGTATGTGCTGCTTGGATGTATCAAACAACGTAAGAGCTCTGACAACTGCAAAATACAGTAATATTAGAGATACTTTTAGCTTTTTTATATATTGGAACAACTTTGTATGTGATTTGTGGCAGTTGTGTAATTTTTACCTACTTGATGATTTATATATTTTATTTATCTTTTTTATAAATGGTATGGACTACTTTTTGTCTGGAAATTAATATGGAGACATGAATTAAATTAATATGGAGTTCTTTTTTCCCCGTTTAGCGCCTGTCCACACACTCCAGTTCATTCAGGGGCATTTTTGAACCAATTTGTGGTCCATTGTGTTTTTGTATTAAAAAAATGTTACATTGACAGGAAATATTAAAATATTACTGGGTAATTATGTTCCTGGAAGACATTGCCAACAGTACTTAAACCCACAACTACAGAGTCTTGAANTTTTAAATCGTCACAAGACAGTTCATTCGGGTGAGAGGCCTTTTTCATGTCAGTCATGCGGAAAGAGTTTCTGTCAAAAGAGTATTTTAAATCGTCACAAGACTATTCATACAGGTGAGAAGCCTTTTTCATGCGAGTCATGCGGAAAGAGTTTCTGTCAAATTAGTATTTTAAATCGTCACAAGACGATTCATACAAGTGAGAAGCCTTTTTCTTGCCAAACATGTGGGAGAAGATTCAATCGTAGGGATAATTTGAGCATGCACATGAAAACTCATACAGGTCGGGGGCAGATTTGAAGCCAGACTTGTGAAAAAAAGAGCTTTGAAATTTATTACTTATTCTCTTTAGAACCCACATGGGTGAGATGTGTTTTCCACATGAAATATGGTGGGGAAAGTGTTTTATTATAGTAAACTGAATTTCCACAAAACACAAATACACAAAAGTGACAATTGGACATTGAACTCACACAGATTCACTGTAGTAAATATTTAACATTTTCTTACACCCTCGTCTATTCTTGGATACTTATTAATGGATTTTTTTATTACTATTATTGTAGATCATATCTATAAAAAAGAAAATAATTTAAAATGTATGTGCTGCTTGGATGTACCAAACAACTTAAGAGCTCTGAAAACTGCAACACAATGATTTTAGAGATGCTTTTAGCTTTTTTATATAATGGAATGGATTTGTGGCAGATGTGTGATTTTTAGTTAATAATTAGTTAGTTAATAATAATTAGTGTATTTTATTTAGTTTTTTTTAAATAAATGGTATGGACTACTTTTTGTCTGGAAATAAAGACATGAATTAATATGGAGTTCTTTTTTCCCCTTTTAGCGCCTGTCCACACACTCCAGTTCATTCAGGGGCATTATTGAACCAATTTGTGGTCAGTTGTGTTTTTGTATTAAAAAAACATTACATTGACAGGAAATATTAAAATATTACTGGGTAATTATGTTCCTGGAAGACATTGCCAACAGTACTTAAACCCACAACTACAGAGTCTTGAAGTGAAAAAGAAACCTATTAATGCTCTTAATAGAGATTGGAGAGACTCCAATGGAAATTAGATTAATGAAATTATCTGTTAGCACATTGGAAGAAAATGTAACTTAATTTTACAAAAGTGTTGGGAATATTCAAAATTCCAGAGTGATGGATTCAGATTGACTTAAATGGGCTAAAATGTATGGATTAGAGAACAAGGAAATTGTGCAGTTTAATCTGATTAGTATTGTTACTCCATGGCTATTTCCTGTAGGTAAATATAGACATGAAACTTCATAAAATGAAAAATGATTGGAATTTAAATGAAGTAGGGGTAAAGACAGACATGTATTTAAGAAATTCACATTCTGATTATTGCCTTAAAATATATTCAGATGGTTCTAAGAATATAAAATGATGTGGGAAAAGAAATATATATACCAGATCTGAAAATATATATTTCCAAACGATTATCAGACTAATTATCTGTTTTTACAGTGGAAATGGTGTCAGTCATACTAAACTTTAAGTAGGTTGAGGAGGTTCGACCAGATAGGGTGGTGGTATGCATGGATACCAAAGCAGTAATAGAAAGTAATCCAGAAAAACAAAATAATAGAAAACATTTAGTATTAGAATTTCAGCACAGTTTATTTAGGGGTGGCACTGATTCTTGGTTCTGTTGGGTACCAGCACACAAAGGTGTAAAAGGCAATGAAAAGGCAGACAATTTAGCAAAGAGGGCTTTTTAGGGTAATAACGGTTACAATTCCTTTTGGAAAAGAGGAAGGGAAATCAGTTAGTAAAATAAGAATATGGCAAAAAAATAGAATGAAGATAAAAATGAAAGGTGTTTATATAAAATACAAAAGTCAGTACTGATTAAAAATATTAAGAGAAACAGAAGGGAATAAATAATAATGAGTTGAAGAATAGGTCATACCTGTCTAAATGACATTTTATGTTTAATAGAGAGAGAAAATAATGATAAAAGTGAAGGATGTAGTGAAAGAAAATATAGAACATGCATTGATGAATTGTAAAACACATGAACCTGATAGGGAGAGATTGAGAAGAATGCTTAGGAGGACAGGAATGGAGTCTTAAAGGAATATTGGGAAATGAAGGAAACATAGTGAATATTTACAGTTTCAGGAAAGCATTATTTATCTTCAGAATACAAAATGTAAAAAGCAGAATTTAATGGATGTAATACTATTCATGTACAGTAGGTGGCGGCATAGCTTAAAGTTGCTTGCGATCCGCCATAATAGAAAGGAAGAAGAAGAAGCTTGCGTATGCTAAGCTAGGTAGCTGCTGCATTGTCCCATCTCAGCTAATATTTCATCAACCATGTCTTCAGTTCAGCATCTCAGAGAGTTTATCAGAGAGCGACTAACTGCTGCTGCTCAAGAAATCTTCACAGAGGTTGAAAAAACCATCATTTGCTACGAGGAAGAGCTCGATGCTCAGCGCAGGATGATGGGGATCGACTGGAAACCAGAAATTAAGCTACACAGAGTCGGTTCGGAGCTACAAAGTTCTGGTAGGTCTGGATAAAGGTGCTGATGTTTTCACTGCAGACAGAGATCCGTCAGCGGCGATAGTTGCTGCAGCTCCAGCTGCTGCTGAACAGGAACTGATTTAGCTGCTAGCTCTGATGCTACAGAGGCTAGCATAACCGTGTTTATGAGTCATTCGTAAATATCTCCAGTTATTAGTGCTGGATATGTGGAATACAACGTGTAAGTTCTTCATTTATAAACTCATACGTGATTTTGCAAATCAGAGCAGTGGAGAGTATTCCACATTCCACGGGAACTGATTTAGCTGCTAGCTCTTATGCTACAGAGGTTGATGGCTTTGTAGCTGCTAGCTCTGATGCTACAGAGGTTGATAGCTTTGTAGCTCAGGACAAAATATTGCAGCACAAACAGAAAATTTGTTTACTTGTCGCTGAAAACCAGATGGAATTCATTGAAGTCTCGTGACTAAATATATTATTCCAAGTATTATCAGTGCTGTAAGTTCTTTAAAAGCTCATACGTGATTTTGTAAAACCTAAAAAAAGAATTTGCATGCTGCTCACACACCTCCAGGTGTGAAGGTAATTAGAAGTACAGGAGACGAAGGATGAACTGTTGTTTTTTTTAATAGGGGCACAGAACAAACGTATATACAAAAAACGTGCAATATTTCATTGTTTCTTATAATAATTGAGCCACAGAGCCCTTTGCAAAGATTGCACAGTCCTAATCTAGGAGAGCAAAGCTGTACTCTTGTCTCAATCCAGCTGAAGTGAAAAATGCAAAACCCTCTAGACTGTTGAATAGAATATTAATAAGTTTTAATGTGTATTTTTTGTTAACTTGGAAATATGGCAATGTTCACAGAGCCAGTGTGTCGGTTGCAAAAGAGAGGAAAAAAAATCAGTTTTTAACAGTAAAGTATTGAATTAATTGTTTTTTACTCTGCTGAACTGTATGATTAAATCACATTTTGCTCTGTATCCAACAAGG